>NC_067441.1:1308173-1423173 GCF_009764475.1 Pristis pectinata
TCTTGAAAGACCCTATCGTATCCGCCTCCACCACTGTTGCCGGCAGCCCATTCCCCGCACTCACCACTCTCTGAGTAAAAAACTTACCCCTGACATCTCCTCTATACCTACTCCCCAGCACCTTAAAGTGAATCTTGTGGCCACCATTTCAGCCCTGGGGAAAAGCCTCTGACTATCCACATGATCAATGCCTCTCATCAGCTCATACACCTCTACCAGGTTCCCCCCTCATCATCCGTCGCTCCAAGGAGAAAAGGAGACAGACAACCTTACCTGTCAGCAAGCCTCCCAAAAATGATGGATCCTGCCAAGAACCCAGCCATGTAGAGAGACTGTGCCAGGTGTCTCAGTGACTTACGGTCACACACCAAGTCCCACTGTCAAAGCAAGAACACAGCCAACACACTCAGACAGTATCTCAACAGACGTAGGAAGGAAGAGGAGCAGGGAGTCTACCATCCAGCTCCTCGGTTACTTGTAGTACTTGTACACCGACCCTTCCCCAGTACAGACCGACCAACCATCACCCTTCCCCACCCACTGCTTCACCAGCACGTTAACCTCCAGCAGACTTCGAAATCCCTTTCGACACCGCTTCTAGCCCGGTCCCTGAGCATGTACCCCCACACCCTGGCAGCACTCACTCGCAGATACCTTCTTACGCTGGAAGAGCAGTTGGTTTCGGGAAGGCCAGTGTGAGAATTCGTCACTTGGTGGTTTCCCCATTGGTCAGTGGGGTAGGGATGGGACCCCTTCACACTCTCCCATCACCCCCTGCTTTAGCCCATGTGTTCACCACAGCGCTTCTTCCAAATTATTTTAGGGAGATAGAGTCACAGGGAAACAGGCCCTTCAGCCCAACTGGTCCATGCCGACCATGGTACCCACCATGCTAGTCCCATTTGCCTGCGTTTGGCCCATATCCCTCTGAACCTTTCCCATCCACGGACCTGTCCAAGTGTCTGTAAAATGTTAATGTACCTGCCTCACCCACTTCCTCTGGCAGCTCGTTCCATGTACGGACCACCCTCTGGGTGAAAAAGTTGCCCCTCAGGTTCCTATTAAATCTCTCCCCTCTCACCTTAAACCTGTGCCCTCTAGTTCTTGATTCCCCAACCCTGGGGAAAAGACTGAGTGCACTCACCCTATCAATGCCCCTCATGATTTTATACACCTCTATAAGGTCACCCCTCAGTCTCCTACGCTCCAAGGAATAAAATCCCAGCCAGCCCGACCTCTCCCTGTAACTCAGTCCCTCGAGACCCAGCAACATCCTCGTAAATCTCCTCTGCACTCTCTCCAGCTTAATGACGTCTTTCCTATAACAGGGCGACCTAACCTGTTCCCAACACTCCAAGTGCAGCCTCGCCAACATCTTGCAACATAACGTCCCAACTCCTACACTCAGTGACCCGACTGATGAAGGCCAGCGTGCTGAATGCCTTCTTCACCGCCCTGTCTACCTGTGGCCCCACTGTCAGGGAACCGAAGGTGAGAATATTTCTCAATTACCGCAAACCTTTTGAGGTAGAACGGGTTCCTTCCTTCCCAAAACTGAGCAGAGCATCTGACTGTAAAGCAGATGTCTTAAACCGTACCTCTGTCACGATGGTAGCTGTGAACTGGGACCGGTCATACACCCACCCGTCGGTGCACGCCTGTGTGTCGGGCTGGCTCCGGTTCCCCCACGTCTCGTTGGTGCCCAGGAGCTGCCACTGTGGTGAGGTGTACAGGAGGCATTTGTCCGGCCTCCCCTCCCGGTCCAGGGGCACGAAGACCCGGAGAAGCTCCTCGCTCAGCGGCTCCTCCGTCACGTTGAGGTACCTCGTGCCGTTGGCTCCCGGGTGCACCCTGCACCGGTGGCCGGGTACAACAGCCACAAAGTTCTGAAGCAGGTTGTGGCTGGCCATGAAGGTAATCGGGAGAGACAGGAGGAGGATGTGGATGATTTGGAATCTGCCCGCACCTCCCACCTTCTCCAGGATATCCACAAAGCCCATGGTCATGTCGTATGGGCACAGAGATGGTCGCTTAAGGAGGGACAGTTATCACCTTGGAGACCTTGGTTCGGATGGAGAGACGCCAGTCTTTGGATACAGGTTGGCATCGACAAGTTTCAGGAACATTTAACCTGGTGACAACAGATTTACTCATTAGAGTCATAGTCAAAACTTGCACGTTCTCCCTGTGACCGCGTGGGTTTCAAAGTCCAATGCACAGATGCACAAGAGCAACGAAGAACTTACAGCAGCAGCATCACAGCCACAGAGCATCAGAGACACAACATTCACAAGAAAAACTTCAACATAAATCAAACACAGTTTTTACAAGAAAGAACACAATTAGAACAGAAAAACGAAGTTCATTGTAGTGCAGAGGTCCCAGTGTTGCTGTACTGAGGCAGTGATTAGGATTGTGTAGGTTGGTTCAAGAACCGAACGGTTGAAGGGAAGTCGCTGTTCCTGAACCTGGTGGTGTGGGACTTCAGGCTTCTGTACCTCCTGCCCGATGGGAGTTGCAAGAAGATGGCATCGCCACATAGAGTCCTTCAGCACAGAAACAGGCCCTTCGGCCCAACTGGTCCATGCTGACCAAGATTCCCATCTAAGCCAGTCCCATTTGCCCACATTTGGCCCATATCCCTCTGAACCTTTCCCATCCGTGGACCTGTCCAAGTGCCTTTTAAATGTTGTTAATGTACCTGCCTCACCCACTTCCTCTGGCAGCTCGTTCCATGTACGGACCACCCTCTGGTTCCCATTAAATCTCTCCCCTCTCACCTTAAACCTGTGCCCTCTAGTTCTTGATTCCCCAACCCTGGGAAAAGGACTGTGCGCATTCACACTATCTAGAACATGGAACATAGAACAGTACAGCAGTGGACAGGCCATTCAGCCCACAATGTTGTGCTGATCTTGATGCCCATTTATACTAAATGTCCTCCTCCTGTGTATCATCCACATCCCTCTGTTCCCCTCATGATTATTTCCGCCCCTCATGATTCGACACACCTCTATAAGGTCACCCCTCAGTCTCCTACGCTCCAAGGGATGAAGTCCTAGCCTGCCCAATCTCTCTCCATAACTCAGGCCCTTGTAAATCTCTTTCCAGCTTAATGGCAGCTTTCCTTATGCAGGGCAACCAGAACTGAACACAGTATTCTAAACGCAGCCTCACTGACGTCCTGTACAACTGCAACATAATGTCCCAACTCCTGTACTCACTGCCCTGACCAATGAAGGCCAGGGTGCCAAACGCCTTCTTCACCGCCCTGTCTACCTGCGACCCCACTTTCAGTGACCACGTACCTGTGCCCTGAGGTCCCTTGGTTCTACAACACTCCCCGGTGTAAACTTATTTCTGCATTAAACGACGACGAGTGCTGTGGTAAGAAGGTGAGAGTGGGATTAAAGTTTGTGAGAATTTATGGTTAAAAAATCTTTAGGTGAAAATTATGTGAATTACACTTGCTTATTATTCCAAAGAAGGAGACCATTCTGCCCATTGAGTTCATGCCTACGTCCACCAGAGCAATCCCCTCGGTCCCATTCCTCTCCTTATTTACCGCATGTCCCTGCAACCTATTCTTTCTCTCAGATGCTGCTGCCACCCCGTCAATCTTCCTGCTACTTATCTACAGCCAGGGGCCCTTTATGACAGCCAATTACCACACCGCCACCCTGAACCAGCATCTCAACCTGAAACATTGACCCTCTGCCTCCCCAGATGCTGCTCGACCCGCTGAGGTCCCCCAGCAGTTTGATTTTAATGCACCAGCACGTTGTTGGGACGTGGGAGGGAACCGGAGCACCCGGGGGAGACCCACGTGGTCACAGGGAGAACGTGCAAACTCTACACACAGACAGCGCCAGAGGTCGGGATCGAACCCGGGTCTCCGAAGGCAGCCCGACATCAAACAGCTCAGGTTGCTACCTCACAGCTTCCAATAAAGCTATCTGTGAGTCATAGAACATAGAAAACCTACAGCACAATTCAGGTCCTTCAGCCCACAAAGCTGTGCCAAACATATCCCTACCCTAGAAATTACTAGGCTTACCCATAGCCCTCTATTTTACTCAGCTCCATGTACCGATCTAACAGTCTCTTGAAAGACCCTATCGTATCCGCCTCCACCACCGTTGCCGGCAGCCCATTCCACACACTCACCGCTCTCTGAGTAAAAAACCTACCCCTGACATCTCCTCTGTACCTACTCCCCAGCACCTTAAACCTGTGTCCTCTTGTGGCCACCATTTCAGCCCTGGGGAAAAGCCTCTGACTATCCACACGATCAATACCTCTCATCATCTTATACACCTCTATCAGGTCCCCTCTCATCCTCCGTCGCTCCAAGGAGAAAAGGCCGTCATTGTTGTATTGCCTTGAAAACCTTGTTTCGTTGCCTGAAGTGAATTTTTTTATGGTGGTTGAGCTTTATTTAACAGAATGCCAATTATCCACTTTCCTCAGAAATATTTTTCTTCTGTATATTGTAATTCTACCCAGAATGTTTCAAAACATAAGGGATTTTAAAATAAGATCTTTTTTTAAAAATACATTAATTTATTGAAAACGATAAAACAGAAAATGCTGGAAATACTCAGCAGGTCAGACAGGATCTGCAGAGAGTGAGAGAGTTGATGTTTCAGGTCAAAGCCCCTTCGATAGAACTGGGAAAGAGTGAACACTAGTTAGTCTCAAGTTTCAGAGAATGTGGGAGGGATAGAACAAAGGGAATATCCCCAGTAGGGTGAGGACAGGGTTGCTGTGGTGATAAGCTGGCGATGAACTAGAGACACAGAGACTGCGGATGCTGGAATCTGGAGCAATACACAAGACGCTGCAGGAACTCAGCAGGTCGGGCAGTATCTATGGAGGGAAATGGACAGTCAACGTTTCGAGTCGAGACCCTTCATCTGGACCTGAAAAATTGACTGTCCACTTCCCTCCACAGATGCTGCCCAACCCACTGAGTTCCTCCAGCAGTTCGTATGTTACTTATTTAACTGTTTGTCTAAATGAATTGAATTGAATTGGTTTATTATTGTCACTTGTACCGAGGTCCAGTGAAAAACTTGTCTTGCATCCCGATCATACAGATCAATTCATTACACAGTGCATCGAGGTAGCACAAGGTAAAACAGAATACAGAATAAAGTGTCACAGCTACAGAGAAAGTGCAGAGCAGGCAGACAATAAGGTGCAAGGTCATAACGAGGTAGATTGTGAGGTCAAGAGCCCATCTTATCGTACTAGGGAACTGTTCAATAGCCTTATAACAGCGGGATAGAAGCTGCCCTTGAGCCTGGGGGTACGTGCTTCCAGGCTTTTGTATCTTCTGCCCGATGGGAGGGGGGAGAAGAGAGAATGGCCGGGGTGGGTGGGGTCTGTGATTATGTTGGCTGCTTTCCCGAGGCAGCGGGGAGTGCGGACAGAGTCCGCGGAGGCGAGGCTGGTTTGTGTGACGTCCACAACTCTGCAGTTCCTTGCAGTCACGGGCAGAGCAGTTGCCGTCCCAAACAGCTTATACCTAGTGAGTGTACCTGATCCCACCGACTCCCCTGGCAACGTGTTCCAGGTATCAACCTCACTCTGCACAAGAAACTTACCCCTCAGATCCCCTTTAACCTCCTCTCAGTTTAAACACGTGTCCTCTCCCTCTTTAATTTTGATACCCCGAACCATGGGCAATGTACCCTCTCTATGCCTCTTATATAAGCTCATGCACTTTAGGTCACTCCTGAGCCTCCTTCACTCCAGGGAAAACAAGCCCCACCTGTCCAATCACTCCCCATAACTAAAGTGCTCCAATCCAGGCAACGCCCTCCACACCCTCTCCAGCACAACCACATCCTTCCTGCGGTATGGTGACTGGGACTGCGTCCAGTGCTCCAACTGTGGTGTTTTGTAAAGCTGCAACATGACGTTCCGTCTCTTATTTTCCTTGCCCTGACCCATTCAAGGCAAGCGCGCTAAACGCCTGGATTACCACTTTCGGGGAACTAGGGGCTCGGACCCTTTGGATCCTGCTGGACAAAATTCCTTAGTGCCTGACCATTTACTGCGTACACCCTCCCCATCTGTCAATGAACACAAACAAAGGCATGTGTAAAAATTGTGAAATGGGGGTGGGAATGATAGGAAATGCCCAACAGATCAGGCAGTGAAAGGCTACCGAGGGATAACCTTCAACAGAACTGGTGAGATGTGAAGCAAGCAGAGGAAGTGAGTGAGTTGAATTGTTGAGTTTGTTCCTGAGTTCCAAGGGCTGACGTCCACCCAGCCTGGAAGGTGAGGTTTCTTCCCCAAGCTTGGGTTGTCCTCGACAGTACAGGGCAGGAGGCCATGGACAGGTAGGTCAGAGTGGGGGAGAGATGGAGTAAAGCTACAGGAAGCCCAGAGTCACCCTGTGGAGTGAGTGCAGGATCTCGCTACAGCCGCCACCCAAGTGACACTTGGCTTCTGCGGTTACTGTATCCTCTGCACTCGGCTCTGGAGAACCGAGACAACTGCAAAACATAGTTAGCGATTACAGCTCGGCGTTCAACGCCATCGTCCCCTCAGTACTAATCAACGAGCTTCAAAACCCGGGCCTCTGCACCTCCCTCTGCAACTGGATCCCCGACTTCCTCATCGGGAGACCACAGTCAGTGCGGGTCGGTAGTAACACCTCCTCCTCGCTGGTAATCAACACAGGCGCACATCAAGGACGCGTGCTTAGCCCACTGCTCTACTCTGTCTCCAGCTTAGATGGGCATCTTGGTTGGCAGGGACCAGTTGGGTCGAAGGGCATGTTTCCCTGCTGTCGGACTCTGACCCGATGAATTGAAAATGCCTCTGGGAATCCTTCACCGTGATTGGACGTTCAGCTGGTTTGATGACATCACCCCTTCACCCCCCCCCACCCTCCCCCCGCCCAACTTTGACTGCAAGTCTGAGAGAGCAAGGCAGGCGCCGGAGAAAGGCAACAACCTATGAGACGGGAGGGGGGAGGCCATTCGGCCCATCCTGTGTGTGCTGATCCAAGAAGGAACTCCCCAGCCTGTCCTCACCTTCCCGCACGACCTGGCTGCGTCCCCTCCCCTCACAGGAACACCCCCCACCACCTTCTGAGGGGACTCATTTCCCCATCTCCCCTCGAATCCTCCCACCAATCTCTGTGAAGTCCCAGCCCACTGTTCTAATGACAGGGGAGGCACCTCTTGATCTAAACCCTTCACCGTGTTTCGCACTTCAAAGGAACCTTCCCCACACTCTCCGCAAGCACATCCCCATTGCCCCTGCCTGACTAGTGATCTCAGAAACAGTTCTCTGTTGTCTTTTTTGAACTAAAGGTTGCGAACATTGAACTGAAGTTGTGTAAATAGCACAGACTAGGGATCCTGCAATATATTGACAATGATATATCAGCAAATATTGGCGATGATTGGATCATTTGCGAGAATTTCTGTTTTCAGGGAGGGCAGATCTACAATTCTTGGAAAGCCAGCAATAGAGCCACTGCCTCACAGCTCCAGAGACCCGTGTGTGTGTGTGTGTGTGTGTGTGTGTGTGTGTGTGTGTGTGTGTGTGTGGGGGGGGGGGGGGGGTTTGCACATTCTCTCTGTGACTGCGTAGGTTTCTCCCGGGTGCTCCAGTTCCATCCCATGTCCCAAGGAGGTGCGGGGTCAGTGAGTTAATCGGCTGCTGTGAATTGCCCCCCTGGTGTGTGTGGGTGAGGGGTAGAACCTGGGGGGAGTTGGTGGGAAGGTGGGGAGAATGAGTTACAGGGGAAAATAGTGGGGGAACGGGAATGTACAGAGAGCTGGCATTCACTCAGTGGGACAAATGGCCTCATAGACTCACACAGCACAGAAACAGGCCCTTCAGCCCAGATCGACAACAATCCACCTGGACTATTCACCAGCACTCAGTCTGTGGCCTTCAATACCTCATTGATTCAAATGCTTGTCCAGATGCTTCTTCAATGCTGTGGGAGTCCTTGCCTCAATCCCAGCCCTCGGCAATGAGTTCCAGATTTTCATCCTCAGATCCCCTCTCAATCTCTTACCACAAGACTAAATTCTGTGCCCTCTAGTTTTAGATAACACTGCTGTAGGGAGAAGGTTCACTACTAAATAACATTATCTACAATTTTGTACACCTCTATCAGGTTCTGTCTCAACTTCCACTGCTCCAGAGGAAACCATCTCAGCCTATCCAGCTCTGGTGTTGTATGGTAGGTTTCTGTCCCAGTAAACTGGAGGATGTGGGGAATTTGGAGAGGGTGCAGAAGAGGTTCACCAGGATGCTGCCTGGATTAGAGGGCACGAACTATAAGGAGAGGTTGGGTTGTTTTCTCTGGAGCGGCAGAGACCGAGGGGAGACCTGATTGAGGTTTATAAAATTACGAGAGGCACAGATAGAGTAGACAGCCGGTATCTTTTCCCCAGGGTCGAAATGTCTAATACTAGACTTTTAAGGTGAGAGGGGGAATGTTTAAGGGAGATGTGTGGGGCACGTTTTTTACACAGAGAGCCGTGGGTGCCTGGAACGGGCTGCCAGGGGTGGGGGTGGAGGCAGATACAATAGAGGGGTTTAAGGGGCTCTTAGATAAGCCCATGAATGTGCAGAGAATGGAGGGATGTGGATCATAGAACATAGAACACTACAGCACAGTACAGGCCCTTCGGCCCACAATGTTGTGCTAACATTTTATCCTGCTCTAAGATCTATCTAACCCTTCCCTCCCACATAGCCCCCCATTTCTCTATCATTCATGTGCCTATCTAAGTCTCTTAAATGTCCCCATGTGCAGGCGGAAGGGATTAGTTTAGTTAGGTGTTTAATTACTAGTTTAATTAGTTTGGCACAACACGGTGGGCCGAAGGGCCTGTCCCTGTGCTGGACTGTTCCGTGTTCTAAATGGCTGGTCCACCCTCTATCCTGTTACAGAGCGACACTGCCCACCGAGTCCGCGTTGTCCACCAACCACCCACCTACACCAATCCTGCACTAATCCCCACTTCATTCTCCCCACATTCCTATCACCACTTAGCCACACACATTTACACACACATCATTGTTGGAAGAGATTCTTCCTCAGATTTCCCCCGAATGCTCTCTGTTCATCCTGACTGGTTGCATCACCACCTGGTACGGAGGCTCCAATGCACACGATCGCAAGAGGCTGCAGAGGGCTGTAGACAGCCAGCTCCATCACGGGCACAGCCCTTCCCACCATCGAAGACATCTTCAAGAGGTGCTGCCTCAAGAAAGCGGCATCCGTCACTGAGGACCCTCACCACCCGGGACATGCCCTCTTCTCGTTACTACCATCAGGGAGGAGGTACAGGAGCCTGAAGACCCACACTCAACGATTCAGGAACAGCTTCTTCCCCTCCACCATCAGATTCCTGAACAGTCCATGAACCCATGAACACTCCCTCGTTATTCCTCTTTTGCACTATTTATTTATTTTTGTAACTTATAGTAATTTTTACATCTTGCACTGTACTGCTGCCGCAAAACAACACACTTCACAACATCCGTCAGTGATAATAAACCTGATTCTGATTACTTTATACACCTCCTTCAACTACACCTCAGACCGCTCCACCCCAGGGAGAACAGACACTTGCTTCTCCAGTCTCTCCTTCGAACTGAGACACTCCGTGCCAGGCAACATCCCAGAGAATCCCCTCGGCAGCCCCTCCAGTGTCACCAGGAACGACGGAAATTGAACTGGTTAGGGTTCTGCAAGCTTGTGATCTGGCACTTGTGGGTTGAGTAGAAGATTGGGGAATCTTGCAGAGCTAACCTCAGCCCGACAGCTGCCCGTGAAGGTTAATAGCCTGACAGCTGAAAAGTTTATAAATCAGCAGCGCTTGAGGTAACAGTGTACAAGGCTGCTTGGTTTAAGGATAACAGAAGTAGAACAGTGTGTGGGGTGGAGATAACGGCTGGCAGATCACAGGAGATTAGGTGATGGAACGATCCAGATATGCAACCCACTGAGTGTGGTCTCGGCCCCAGCCAGGGGACGGTCCACGCGTTACCCCCTGCACATTAGACACTGACAGGGCAGGGGGAGGGGGTGGGACCCTCAGCCGAGGGGCAGGGAGAGGGTGGGGCTTGGATGAGGGGGATGAGGGACAGGGGGAGGGTGGGGTTTGGATGAGGGGCAGGGGTGGGTTGGGACTAGGAAACAGCCGGTTCCTTCACCCTGAGGGTGCTGATATGCCCTGGGTGGTCAGAGGTGGAGCAGTAGTTAATCCAGCGAACAGGACTCGTAACCCTTGAGACCCGGACTAGTAACCCAGAGACCCGGACTAGTAACCTAGAGACCAGGACTAGTAACCCAGAGACGTGGACTAGTAACCCAGAGTCCTGGACTAGTAACCCAGAGATCTGGACTAGTAACCTGGAGACCTGGACTAGTAACCCAGAGACCTGGACTAGTAACCCAGAGATCTGGACTAGTAACCTAGAAACCAGGACTAGTAAACCAGAGACGTGGACTAGTAACCTGGAGACACAGACTAGTAACCCAGAGACCAGGACCAGTAATCCAGAGGCCCAGTTACTTAGTGCCTGGAGTAGTATTTTACTAGCCTGGATTAGTAATTCACAGTCCTGGACTAGTAACCCTCGGGCCCAGACTAGTAACCGAGAGACAGGAGTTTGTCTCTCCGTGGCAACTGTGACATTTAAATCCCATCAAAAAGCTGACTTTCTTTTAAAATCTCAGTAATGGCGGCATCAGAACCACTGGATCACTCCTGCCCTCCAGGGGGGAGAATCCGTTGTCCTCATCTGCCTGGCCTATACGTGACTCCTGACCCACCGACCAACCCCGAAACGACCCTGCAAGCCCCTGAGGTCAAAGGGCAATGAGTGATGTGCGATGAATGCTGGCCCTTGCCCTCAGTGGCAAGATTTGGCCAAGCGGATCCCAGAGGTCTACAGGTGATCACTCCGGGCCTGGGAGCCTGGTCTTCCCTGTGGATGAAGCTCCCAACCTCCTGCTGGGGGGACTCAGCGGGTCGAGCAGCGTCTGTGGGGGGGAAAGGAACTGCCGACGGTTCGGGACAAGACCCCGCATCAGGTGTAACAGGGGTCCCTACAAATCCTCCCTCACCACCATCCAGGGACCTCAACCGCCCTCCCCACTGAGGCAGAGGTTCACCTGCACCCTCTCCAACCTCGGCTACACCATTCGGTAGTCCCCACGTGGCCTCCTCCACACCCAGCACAGACCGGGTGACCACCCCGCAGAGCACCCACGCCTTGTCCGCGACGGCCATCCCCAGCTCCCGGCTGCACAGCGCTCTAATTCCCCTTCCCATTCCCACACTGACCTGTTCACCCTCAACCTCCTCCACTGCCGGGGCAAGACCCAACCCAAACTAGAGGGGCAACACTTTACGTTCCCCCTGGGTGGTCTACACCCCCAGGTTGTGAACACTGAGTCCTGGTGCAGGGTCTCGGCCCCAAACCTCGACAGTTCACCTCTCTCTCCCCCCCACGGATGCTGCCCGACCTGCTAAGTTCCTGCAGCAGGCTGTGTGTCGCTCCAGATCCCGGCATCTGCCGTCTCCCGTGTCTCCGAATTTCCGAAATAAACTTTGGCTGACCTGTTGGTGATAGCCATCTCTCCAATGTGCTTTTCACAAGCTCTTTAACGAAAGAAAACATTGTGAAATTCCTCGGAAAACAGTTGAATCATTATGGAAGGACACTGTTTCAGGAATAGCGTGACCCTGAGGAATTTCAGATGTTCCAACAGAGAACAAGGAACAGTCCAGCACAGGAACAGGCCCATCGGCCCACCGTGTTGTGTCCAATTAAATAAACTAGTAATTAAATGCCTAAATAAACTAATCCCTTCTGCCTACACACTGTCCACATCCCCCCCACTTCCCTGCATATTCACGTGTCTGTCTAACAGCCTCTTAAACCCCTCTATCATATCTGCCTCCACCCCCAGCCCTGGCAGCACATTCCAGGCACCCACCGCTCTCTGTGTAAAAAACTTGCCCCACACATCTCCTTTGAACTAAAATGCATGCCCTCTGGTATTTGACATTTCGACCCTGGGAGAAAGATACCGGCTGTCTACTCTATCTGTGCCTCTCATAATCTTATAAACATCTATCAGATCTCCCCTCAGCCTCCTCTGCTCCAGAGAAAACCCAAGTTTGTCCAAACTCTCCAAAGCCTCCACATCCTTCCTGTAACGGGGTGACCAGAACTGAACGCAATACTCCAGATGCGGCTTGACTAGAGTTTTATAAAGCTGCAACATAACTTCCCGACTCTTGAACTCAGTGGCTCCACGAATAAAGGCAAGCCTACCACATGCCTTCTTCACTGCCCTGTCGACCTGTGCGGCTACTTGCAGGGAGCGATGGACTTGCACCCCAAGATCCCGACCTTCCCTCAGAGGCAGGAGCTGGGGAAACAGACCTGATATCCCACCACGGACAAGCAGCTCCCAGAGCTCAAAGGGTTATCGGAGAGGCTGGAGAGTCGGAATAGTCGCTGGGGAAGGTTACCGGGGAATGTCAGGATGGCTCCAGTGGTACGTGGGTGCGTGAGGGGGTGAAGGTTAAGGGCTTCAGCAGAACCAACCATACTGCCTCACAGCTCCAGAGACCCGGGTTTGATCCCGACCTCCGGTGCACTCTGTGGAATTTGCACGTTTTCCCTGTGACTAGGTGGGTGGTCTGTATATGGAACGAGCTGCCAGTTGTTGAGGCAGGTACATTAACAACATTTAAGAGGTACTTGGACAGGCCCATGGATAGGAAAGGTTTAAATGGACCAAATGCAGGCAAATGGGACCGGCTTAGATGGGCAGCTTGGTCAGCATGGAGCAGACAGGCTGAAGGGCTGTATGACTCAATGAATCTGTCTTTCTCCCCTTGTCTTCAACTTAAAGCTTAAAAAGCCGAACTTTTCCTGTTTTCTTTTGCAACGTTAACCGTGTCTCTCTCTCCACGGAGGCTGCCTGACCTGCTGAGTGTTTCCGATATTTTCTATTTTTAATTACAGGAGGGGAGATCGATCACAGCCAATGCCAATTAGATCAAAAGTCCCATAAAAAAAGCCTTTTAACGCCAGTTTTTGGGAAATGTTCCTTGGCCAAGACAGAAGATCGGAAGTGGAAGTCGTGGCTCCAGACTTGTCAAACGTCATGGACCCAAGGGACCAAACACCAGCGAAGCCCAGGTCAACGCGAGGGAATCTTGGTGTTAAATGACAGCAGGACCATGTTTGCCACGGTTACTCACCTCACCTCCCCAGCAGAGCACGCACCACAGCTCCTCAGGCGAGGACGTAATCCTCGGAGAACCAATGGGAACAAACAGGACCAAGGCAGGCAAGGTCTGAAGCATGGACCTCCCAACCGCAGCAAAGACCAGTGAGTGCGAAGGGACGACGAGTAGTGGTGTGGCTTCACGGACAGTCTCCAGGTCTGTGTGTGTGAAAGTGCGTGTCAACAAGCCGGTCCATTGACCCAGGAATACCAAACATGGTAACAGTTATTTAACCCTATGTAGGACATGCATTTAAGGTAAGAGGGGGAAACTTGTCCCTTAAGTGTGTGGGGCAGGGTTTTTACACACAGAGAGGTGGGTGCCTGGAACGGGCTGCCAGGGTTGGGGGTGGAGGCAGATATAGTAGCAATGTTTAAGAGGCATTCAGACAGGCAGGGAATGGAGGGATACGGACCATGTGCAGGCTGGTGGGATTACCTTGGATTGACATCGTGTTCAGTACAGACATGATGGGTGGAAGGGCCTGTTCCTGTGCTGCACTGTTCTATGTTCTGGTCAAACACCACAATTCCTTTCTTTTTCAATCTTTTTATTAGTTTTCAAATTAATACAGTTTGATATATAGCATCGATATTTATACATGTAATACAAAGAGATCAGGAGAAAAATCATAGCATATATAATCATAAAGAGCAATAAAATATTTTTTAAAGTCTGTAGATCCAACGATCTCTTAGTAAATGAATATAATATAAAAGAAAGGAAAGAAAAAGATTTATTATATAAATTTTTAAAAAACCCAAATCAATAAAAAAATTATAAACAATATAAACTAAACAAAAAAAATTTTAAAAGAAAAACAAACAACAAAAAAAAGAAAAAAAAACTGGGCTAAAATTTCTCAGTAGAAACAGAGCAATATTATGTCGTCAAGTCCATTCCTCCAAGTTGAAAGGGGATCTACATCATGTGAAAATATTGAATAAATGGGCTCCAAACATCTTCAAATTTAAGTGAAGGATCAACAGTGCCGCTCCTATTTTTTTCCAAGTTTAAACATGTAACAAAACAACACCACAATTCCGCTGCACAATTGGACGTTCAGAATTCCCAACTGAAGGCCAAACCCAGATTCCCCACGGCCGATCGCCACTACCGGGACGAGCATGGTCCAGTGGTAGACTCCATGTGGATCCGAGCTGGGAGTAGCAGACACATCGGACACCCCAGCACGGAGCTGGAACCAGTGCAGGACCAGAGATACCTTCACAAACCACCTGGATGGGGAAGGGTGGACCCACACCAGTGATCCTGGGACGCGATCGCCACACGCGTGAACCTCAGTGGGACGCGATCGCCACACGCGTGAACCTCAGTGGGACGCGATCGCCACACGCGTGAACCTCAGTGGGACGCGATCACCACACGCGTGAACCTCAGTGGGACGCGATCACCACACGCGTGAACCTCAGTGGGACGCGATCGCCAGAAATAGATCCTTGAAATAAAAGTGGCCTGACCTTTGCAAACATTGCACCACAAAAGTTTTGGGAGCTTTAGTAATGTAGCGTGTGGAGTTTGCATGTTCTCCCCGTGACCGCGTGCGTTCCCCCCGGGGGCTCCGGTTTCCTCCCACGTCCGAACAATGTGCGGGGTCGGTGGGTTAATCGGCCGCTGTGAATTGCCCCCCCCCCCGGTGTGTGGGTGAGGGGTAGGATCTTGGGGTGGGGGTGATGGGAATAAAAGGGGATTGGGGAAGGAGTATGTGAATGGATGGTTGTCGGTCGGCATGGACTCTGTGGGCCGAAGGGCCTGTTCCCCTGCTGTATCTCTCTGTGACTCTTAACATTTTAGTCACCAGCTGGGACAGGCATCCAATATCACAACTCACGGCGATGGTTTGAAGCAAGGCTAAAAAAACCCGCTGCTGGAGGAACTCGGCATGTCGAGCAGCGTCCGTGGGGGGAGAGGAACTGTCAACATTTTGGGTCAAAAGCTGGCACCAGGATATCGACCAGGAACATCGGCAGTTCCTTCCCTCCCACCAGAGGCAGCTCGACTCACTGAGTTGCTTCAGCATATTATGTGCTGCTCCAAACTCCAGCCGCTGGACTCCCCGTTCTGTCTGAACCAAGATATCTGACTTTCAGACACTTGGTCTTCATTTATTCAGGGTCATTTCTTATCTTCTGAAACGACGTTACTTCAGTTGTTAGCAGAAGAGGCAGATACAGGCGTGACCTCCGCACACTTGTGAGAAGCCACAGTGTGTTGGTAACACTCGATGAGACCCTGGGTGGGTTCCGCGATCGGTCGGCCCCCCAGGGGATCACGCGTGTCGTGGACGGTGAGAATGTGATTCTTCTCTGAAGTGTTGCGGGTGTTAGTTAGCGTTATTGCTGTAGTTTTGTAGTTTGCAGTTTTTCTTCTGCTTTCTGTATTCGTTGTCGTGTTCTGACACTGGGTGTCCTTCTGTCGTGCTTTTAGCAAATAAACGGTTGTATTAAAAAAAGATAACGCTCGATGAGGAGGCACATCCGAAAAGGGGAGGCTCAGCCAGCGTATAAATTAGCCGATCCCTTGTCCTGGATGGTGAAGCTGATCCAGGTACAACGAGGTGTGTAACAGTCCGTGACGCCGCTGGTACCACAGATCGCATTCGCCCTGCGCTGCTGAAACAACCTTCAGTGTGCTGTTGACCACTTGCAGCGCTTGGTCACTGTGGCAGGATCAGCCTTGGATCTGGAACGCAGGGGTGAGCAGGCTGCCGAGGGTGGTTCAGTTCCTGGCCCCTCAAACCTGCCTCACCGTTCAATCTAATCGTGGCTGATCTCTACTGGCCCCTGTTCCTCTTCTGGGCCAATTCTCCATCGCCCTCATCCCCTAACCTATCAAACATTTATCTATTTCACCTCAAATATATCTAATAATCTGCCTCCACCACCCTCGGGGGCAGAGAATCCCAGAGATACACCCCCCTCTGAGAAAAGACACACCTCAGTGTTAAATAGCCGAACCTTGTGACCCTCCCACTAGTGGAAACCATCTCAACATCTCCCGTCAATCACTCAGATGTTTGAATAAGGTCACCCCTTATTCTTCTGAACTCCAATACAGACCCAACTGTTCGATCTCTGTTGATGGGACAACCCCCTCGTCCCAGGGATTAGCCTGGTGAATTTCCTTTGGACTGGCCCCTCCCCACCATCGGGAGTATCTACAGGAGGTGCTGCCTCAAGAAGGCAACGTCCGTCATCAAAGATCCCCACCGTCCGGGCCGTGCCGTCTTCTCACAGCTCCCATCGGGCAGGAGGTACAGAAGCCTGAAGTCCCCACACCACCAGGTTCAGGAACAGCGACTTCCCTTCAACCATTCGGCTCTTGAACCGACCGGCAACCCTGACCCTCCCTCAACAACGGAACACTACAGACCACCTCTCGCACTGCCCTGGACTTGTCTCTGTGCTTTTTTGCACCCCTGTTGCACAGTTTTCTTCGCTGTCTGGTATAATTATTTGTACAATTTATATTCTGTGTGTAACTACGGGCCTGTGATGCTGCTGCGAGTTCCCCACTGCACCTGTACCTCACCGGACTGGTGCACAGGACAGTAAGCTCGACCTGACTTGAATTGGTTCAGGTGAGTGAGGCTGAGCCAAGTGCAGCACTCCGGGTGTGGCTTCGAGCTTGAGCTGTGCCTGAGTGGACGAGGCCGGCGTGGGGAGGGGTGGGTCTTCCCCTGGGCCCTGCCAAGCTGGCCACCCACAGGTCCCGGTGACAGGCGGCCGAGGGTTCCGGCCAGTCCACCTGCCTGTCCGTCTTCTGGGCTTGGGTCCGCGCACGGGTGTCCTTGGAGAGGGAGCGCGCTGTCTCCGCGGGCACCCTGGCTGTGTTCCGCGCTCGATGGGCTCCTCAGGGGACCATGTGTGTCGTGGACGGTGAGAATGCGATTCTTCTCCGAAGTGTTGCGTGTGCGTTTCGCGGGTGTTAATCAGCGTTATTTTGCTGTCGTTATGTAGATGCTCCGTTCATTCTCTTCTCTTTCTGTATTAGTTGTAGTGTAGTGACACTGGCTGTCCTTTTGTAGTGCTTTTAGTTAATAAATGTTCATATAATTTTTTAAAAAGTGGCCAAGGCTCGGACATTCCCACGGCTCGGTTAGCGCTCTCCGAGTCTCCTGCTCCCTAATTCGATGGCAAAGTTAACTTGCGTGGACTGGAAGTGTGTGAGCTCCCGCGGATGTGAAGGAAATGCGGGTCCTCTCCCCAGCTGAGTGAGAAATGCCCCATCCCGTCTTGTTCCCTTAACGTTCTGCATCTCGCCTGGGCAGCTCTCCGGGGGCATGCAGACCCTCTCGGGGGGCTTCCCAACGCCATTCTCTCCCCTCTGCAACCTCCCCCTCCTCCATCCCTCCCTGCCGCACCCCTCCCCGTGTTCAAAACCCTCTGCAAGACCCATTTCCAACTCCTGCCCTGCACATCACCACCCCCGCCCCCCCCCCCCACCACCACCACGTCCACCTCCCCCAGCCCGGGTGCTAGGGCAACGATCGCACTGGGGAGGGGAAGGGGCATTCTGTCGGACTGACGGGGAGAGTGATCCTCCTTGTAACAAGGCACTGGGACAGAGAGTGAAGTCTGGACACAGGCAGTTCCTCTGCTCTGATTAGATATTTATTTGTCCTTAAAAAGATCGGCAGCCCTTCAGAAATTAAAAAAGATTCCACGTACGTCATCATAAACTGGCGTCCTGTGGCACTCGAGGTTACTGAACCGGACACAGCTCCGAGGTGTGCAGGCTGGCGGGGAGGTATGGGGCGGTAGGACCGAGTGGGACACCAGGGAGCCTCGGGTCCGCATCCTTCATTTCTATTGCGAAGGCACTGGGAGGTGAGGAGCAGGGGGGCGGGCGCTGGCGGGAGGTCTTGCTGGAAGCTGCTCAGACAAACATGGTCAACGTGAGCCACTGTGGGAGCAAGAAGAGGCAGGGTTACCAACAGCCCCGGAGATTCAGCACAGCTCTGCACAGCCGCAGCGACCAGTCACAACCTCACCCTCTTTACCGCTGATTTATTTGGGTGTTTGCAAGGAAGCCACCCAGACTGACTTAAAGCTCACCACAGAAGCAGCCCTGTGCGTCCGAGAGGAAGAGTTCACTGCACCTGCCGTAACCGGGGTGGCCGCACACCGTCTGCCGGAGCAACTCAGCGGGACTCCACATTGCAGCATCCACGGTCTCCCGTGTCCCATTAAAAGGGTGTCCACAGAGTCACAGAGCAATACAGCAGGGATACAGGCCCTTCGGCCCAACCAGTCCATGCCGACCACGGTGCCCACCCAGCTAGTCCCAATTCCCTGCGTTCGGCCCTGCCCCTCCAATCCCCGCCCCTCCCTGTACCTATCCAAGTGCTTCTTAAATGACTCTGTTGTACCTGCCTCACCCACTCCCTCTGGCAGCTCGTTCCATACACTCACCACCCTCCGCGTGAAAAAGTTGGCCCTCAGGTCCCTTTTAAATCTTTCCCCTCTCACCCTAAACCTGTGCCCCCGAGTTTTGGACTCCCCTACCCTGGGGAAAAGACTGTTACCGTCCACCTTACCTGTGCCTCTCATAATTTTAAACACTTCCATAAGGTCGCCCCTCATTCTCCTACGCTCCAAGGAATAAATTGCCTAACCTCTCCCTAGACCTCACGCTCTCGAGTCCAGGCCTGAGGGCACGTACCACCAGACTTAACGACAGCTTCTACCCCACTGTGATAAGACTATTGAACGGTTCCCTTATACACTGAGATGGACTCCGACCTCACGATCTACCTTGTTGTGACCTTGAACCTTATTGCACTGCACTTTCTCTGTAGCTGTGACGCTTTACTCTGTACTGTTATTGTTTTTACCTGTACTACCTCAATGCACTCTGTACTAACCCAATGTAACTGCACTGTGTAATGAATTGACCTGTATGATTGGTTTGTAAGACAAGTTTTTCGCTGGACCTCGGTACAAGTGACAATAATAAACCAATCTGTGCAGCGACCAGTTACTGTGGGTGCACAACTGACCCCCTTCAAACGTGCTGGATTAGGCGGTGTATTTGAACAGAGAGAGCATGCGAGAGAGAGAGAGAGAGAGAGAGAGAAAGAGAGAGAGAGAGACACACACAGAGTGTGAGAGAGTGTGCAAGAGAGAGTGTGCAAGAGAGAGAGGATGCGTGCGCAAGAGAGAAAGAGCATGCTTGTGTAAGAGAGCACATACGAGGGAGCTAGAGAGAGAGCGCGACAGAGAGCGAGAGAGGTTACAGAGAGGAACAAGAGGCCACATCAGCGCTCACCTGATACACGTTGAAGGTCACAGTCCCATCACGATCCGTATCCAAGTTCACAAAGGACCCTGCAACAAGCCCGCCACAGCTCAGGTCCAGGTGAAGGGTCTCAACCCCAAACACCGACTGCCCGTTTCCCCCCACAGACGCTGCCCGACCCACTGAGTCCCTCCCGCTGTGTGTTGCTCGGTATCACCTCTCACCATCAGCAAGCGAGGAGACACTCACTGAGTCATATAACCATTCAGCCCGTTGAACCCATGCTGGCTCCCAGAGCCGCTATCCCATCAGTCCCCATTTCCCTGTACCCCTGCAAATCATCCCATCCCCACCTTACCACCAACTGCACCCCTCCCCCAGGTTCTACACCTCACCCACACACTAGGGGGGCAATTTACAGCGGCTGATTAACCCACCGACCCCGCACGTCATTGGGACGTGGGTGGGAACTGGAGCACCCGGGGGAAACCCACACAGTCACGGGGAGAACGTGCAAACTCCACACAGACAGCACCAGAGTTCGGGATGGAACCCGGGTCTCCGGAGCACACAAACGTCCCAGAAATTCCGGAAACTGGGATGTGGGGTGAAGAACCTTCCTGTGTGGGACGCCAGTTACTAATGGGAGTTAGTTTCCCCAGAGGGAGACCCTGGCGGATCAGATCAGCTTGGCTTGGCTGCGATGCTTGCTGCAGTCAAATAGCCGCGAGTTGCTCACTGCAGCGGGGCTGGGGGTAGGGAGAGGTGTGAGGGCAGCGGGACTCACGGTACATGGTCTCCAGCCGGATGATGCAGCAGATGAAGTTGTCAAAGTTGATGGAGAGGTCAGGCTCGGCATAGCGGGTGATCAGCAGGTTGTGCAGCTGGTTGTTCAGCTTAAAGCCTGAAAACGAGAGGGGGAGAGTTCAGGGGAAATGGGAGGAGTGACCAGCACACGCCCTGCACACACCCCCAGCCCCCTCCCACACACACACACCCTCCGTGCACTCCCACACAGCCATACAGTCAGTCGGATGTCGAGTTTATTGCCATGTGCACGGGTGCAATGAAAAACTTGCAGCAGCATCACAGGCACAGAGCATCAGGTAAGCAGCATTCACAAGAAAAACAGGAATTACACACAGTTTTTACAAGAAAGAACACAATTGGAACAAAATAAAGTCTAAAGTGCAAAGTGTTGCTGTACTGAGGCAGTGGTCAGGGTTGTGCCGGTCGGTTCAAGGACCAAATGGTTGAAGGGAAGTCGCTGTTCCTGAACCTGGTGGTGTGGGGACTTCAGGCTTCTGTACCTCCTGCCCGATGGGAGCTGTGAGAAGATGGCACGGCCCGGATGGTGGGGATCTTTGATGATGGACGTTGCCCTCTTGAGGCAGCGCCTCCTGTAGATACTCCCGATGGTGGGGAGGGATGTGCCCGTGATGTACTGGGCTGAGTCCACTACTCTCTGCAGCTTCTTACGTTCCTGTGCATTCGAATTGCCGTCCCAGACCGTGACGTGACCAGTCAGGACACTTCCAACAGAAGTTTGTCGGAGTGTTCGGTGACGAGCCGAACCTCCTCAACCTCCTGAGGAAGTACGGACGCTGGCGCACCTTCCTTGTGATTGCATCTACGTGCTGGGCCCAGGACAGGTCGTCCGATATGTTAACACCCAGGGATTTAAAGCTGATGACCCTCTCCACAGCCGACCCCCCCCCCCCCCCCAGTGTAGACCGGCACATGTGCACACAATCTGTGCACGCAGCCCCCCATACCCACACTGCACAATCTCAAACACACACGCACATACACACCGTACACATGCCCATACACACTGTACACATGCCCAGCACTCGTTCACAGGATCCAGAGCGATTGAACCCATTGGATACAGAGCCGGCTTGGTGGGAGGACTCAGAGGGAGGCAGTGGAGGGGAGGTTTACAGACTGGATGCCTGTGACCAGCGGTGTGCCGCAGGGATCGGTGCTGGGACCACGGTCGTCTGTCGTCTATGTTAACAATTTGGATGAGAACGTCGGTGGCGTGGTTCATAAGTTTGCGGATGACACCAAAGTTGGTGGCACAGTGGACAGTGAAGAAGGTTGTCGAATATCCAACAGTATCCTGATGAAGCTGGGAAGTGGGCCGAGGAAGGGCAGACAGAATTTAACCGGGCAAGCGTGAGGAGCTGCACGTTGGTCAGTTGAACCAGGGCAGGACCTACACAGTGAATGGCAGGGTGCTGGAGTGTGTTGCAGAGCAGAGAGACCCAAGGGTACAGGTACAGAGCTCCCTGAAAGTGGAGCCAGGGTGGTGAAGAAGGTGACCGGCATGCTGGCCTGCATCAGTCGAGTACAGGAGTTGGGACGTTATGCTACGGCTGTACAAGTTGTTGGTGAGACCGCACTTGGAGTTCTGGTGCGCAGTTCTGGTCAGCGTACTACAGGAAGGATGGAGGGGGTGCGAGAAAGGTTCCAAAGAATGTTCCCGGGAACGGAGGGCTGGAGTTATATGGAGAGGCCGGACAGGCTGGGACTGTTTTCCCTGGAGCAAAGGAGGCTGAGGGGTGACCTTATGGAGGTTTATAAAACCATGAGGGGCGTGGATAGGGTCACATGGCTTAATGACATGCCCTCTTCTCGTTACTACCATCGGGGAGGAGGTACAGGAGCCTGAAGACCCACACTCAACGATTCAGGAACAGCTTCTTCCCCTCCGCCATCAGATTTCTGAACGGTCCACGAACCCATGAACACCACCTCGTTAGTCCTCTTTTGCTCTGTTCATTTATTTTTGTAACTTAAGAGTAATTTTCTGTCTTGCACTGTATGGCTGCCACAAAACAACACACTTCACCACATACGTCAGTGATAATAAACCTGATTCTGATACATACAGTACACACACTGCACACGCATACACACGTACTGTGCACACACGCACACAGCACACGCACAGACATACTGTGCACACATGCACACATACTGCACACGCACAGACGTACTATACAGACATACTGCACACACACACACAGACAGACAGACACACACACACACACACACAACCACAGAGTCACACTGTTGTTTCCTGTCACAACTGTAATGTGGTAAGGATGGGGACCGCGCCCACGCACCAGCGATGCCCGCATCCATGCCTGACCGGGAAACGCCCGCATCCCCTCCCGAAACCGCCGGCGGACCGTGGGTGCCCAGTGCCCTGACTGTGCCGTACCTGCCGATTCCAGAGCCAACCTCATCTCATAGGCATTCATTGTCCCAGATTTATCCAGGTCGAACTGCCGGAAAGTAACCTGTGGGGAGATATCAGGAAGGTCAGTCGGAGACCCACCTCTCACCTCCAGCACTGACAGCTGAGCCAGAGGGAACGCCAGGTGTCCCAGCTCTGCTCTCTGCTGATCTTCACGTCGAGTTTACTGTCCTGTGCACCAGTCCGGTGAGGTACAGGTACAGTGAGAAACTTACAGCAGCATCACAGGCGCACAGGTGCAGACAACACACAGGACATAAAACTGGAAGTAAAACTCTAGTTAGGCCACATCTGGAGTATTGCGTTCATCCTGGTGAACAAAGCCCCATTACAGGAAGGGTGTGGGGGCTTTGGAGAGGGTGCAGAAGAGGTTCACCAGGACGCTGCCTGGATTAGAGGGCATGAGCTATAAGGAGAGGTTGGACAGACTTGGGTTGTTTTCTCTGGAGCGGTGGAGGCTGAGGGGAGACCTGATAGAGGTTTATAACATTATGAGAGGCACAGATAGGGTAGACAGCCAGAATCTTTTTCCCAGGGTCGAAATGAGGGCATGCATTTAAGGTGAGAGGCGGTAAGTTCAAAGGAGATGTGTGGGGCAAGTTTTTTTACACAGAGAGTGGTGGGTGCCTGGAACAGGCTGCCAGGGGTGGGGGTGGATGCAGATACGATCGAGGGGTTTAAGAGGTTCTTGGATAGACACATGGATGTGCAGGGAAAGGAGGGATTGGGACAGAGTGCAGGCAGAAGGGATTAGTTTAATTATACGTTTAGTTACTAGTTTAATTCATCCAGCACAACATGGTGAGTTGTTCCTATGGTGTACCGTTCCCTGAGGAGAAGGCAGGTCGGTGGATCTGAGTCCATGGCCAGATCAGCCGTGATCTTATTGAATGGTGGAGCAGGCTCAACGGGCCAGGTGGGGCTGTGGGGGTAACAGTCCATGTCCGTAGGAGAGAAGGGGCTATTTGGGTAAAAGGTTAAAACAAAACCTCTGCTCTCACCAGCCACTTGCAGATCTTGTTCCACAGGACGTTGAACTCTGTCAGCCCAAGTTTCGCGTTTCCATCTCGCTGGTTAACGGGTCGAAAATTAAAGAAAACAGCCGGACTATTCGGTAGACCCATCCCTCCACGGTGCACTTGGGACTTGGCAACATCCTGAACCCCAAGCCCTGGTCTCCCAGCTGCATACACCCACCCACAGGCTCCACATCTGGATACACCCGCCTCCACAGCTGGACAAAGCCCTCCAACTGCAGACCCCACATCTGGAGTTAATGCATCTCACCCATGATTTCAACATCTGGAAATTAATGTCCCAGCACAGACCCCACATCTGGCATCTGTGAGCACATCTGGAATTATTACCCCTCGCCCACGGATCTCACATCCAGAGTTAATGTATCTATTCCGCCCTTTACATCTGGAATTATTGCTTCAACTCCGTAGATCAAACCTCTGGCACCCACAGAGATGCCACACCTGGATTTAATGCTCAACCACAGAATCCACATCTGGAGGTTCGTCACTTGCATCTGGAATTAAAGCCTCACATTTACAGGTCTCACACCTGGTACCCACAGGCACATCTGGAATCAATGGCCCTTACCCACAGACCTCACACCTGAAAGTATCTCTCACACAGGTCAAACATCTGGAATTAACATCTAGCCTCAGCAAGTTCCACTTGTGGAATTAAGGCCCCCCACGCACAGACCCCACATCTGGAGCTGATAACCCCCACCCACACTGCCCACATCTGGAGTTAGTGACACACTCTTCCAGAACACATCTGCAGTTAACGTTCCCACACACCAGGCTCGCCCTCGGAGTTAACTCCCCCGCCAACTTTGAATCCACATCTGGGGATGGTTCCACATCTGGTTAACCTGCCATCAGTGTTCACACCTGGAGCACACGTCAGACACCAGCTCGCACATCTGGAGAGGTACATTCTCCCACGGGTTGCACATCTGGACTAAATGCAGCCACCCCGACCCCCAAAGGTAACAGACTCCCCCACACCGCCCACCGTTCTAGTGACCCCACTGCTGCACGCGATCCCGTCCAGCACTGGTCGGAGAAGTGCAAATGCGGGCCTGCATTACGCGGGCCGGCTGGGGGGGCGGGGGGGGGGGGGTGGTGGGTGCTGCGTGGGTCACTTGCGAGGATACATCCATGAGGTTGACCATGCAGCGGCAGGAATCCAGACTGAAGCCAGACGTCTTCAGGTCCTTGTCTAGGTAGAAGGAGGCAGCAGAGTAAGGAGTGGGAGGGTCTGGGGAAGTGAGGCAGTGGGGGTCCACGGGGGAGGGTCTGGGGAGGTGGGGCAGTGGGTGTCCACGGGGGAGGGGAGGGAGTGATGCTTACGTTTGCTCACCACACGGTTGAGGATGGTCTGCAGCTCCTTCACGGTGACCTGCATGTCCTGTGGACAGAGAGGAACGTTTCCCTGTCAGCAGCTCAGAGCAAACGGTGCCCGACACCCCTCCCCGTCTCTGTAACACCCTCCGGCCCCTACACCCCTCCCCATCTCTGTAACCCCCTCTGGTTCCTACACCCCTCCCCGTCTCTGTAACCCCCTCTGGCTCCTACATTCCTCCCCATCTCTGTAACCCCCTCCAGCCCCTACACCCCTCCCCGTCTCTGTGACCCCCTCCAGCCCCTACACCCCTCCCCGTCTCTATGACCCCCTCCAGCCCCTACACCCACCCCGTCTCTGTAACCCCTTAATGGCCGTGACTTCAGCAGCCTGGGCCCCAAGCTCCAGAATTCCCTCCCTAGACCCTCTCTCTTTTTCCCCACCCCCCCCACCCCTCTCTTCCCATTCAAACCCCTGTGACCAAGTGTTGTCCCAACACCTCCCGATGTGTCTTGGCTTCAAGCTTGGGTTCGGGACTCTTGTGAAGCTCCCTGACAGCAGAGATGTGAAGGTTCAGGTTGTCGAATAGCCCAGCTGACGGTTTCCCCAGGAGCTGCAGCTCCCTGTGGTAATGGCACCTGTTGTGTGGGTCTAGTCTCTGGTGATGGCATCCACAATGGGTCCCGGCTCCCTGTGAGATGATCCAAGCACCTGAGGAGAAGTTCCCTTCACCCCCTGAATTCATTGTGTGCAGTTCTGGTCGCCCCATTACAGGAAGGGTGTGGAGGCTTTGGAGAGGGTGCAGAAGAGGTTCACCAGGATGCTGCCTGGATTAGAGGGCATGAGCTATAAGGAGAGGTTGGACAAACTTGGGTTGTTTTCTCTGGAGCAGTGGAGGCTGAGGGGAGACCTGATAGAGGTTTATAAAATTATGAGAGGCACAGATAGAGTGGACAGGCAGAGTCTGCTTCCCAGGGTAGAAATGTCAAATATTAGAGGTCATGCATTTAAGACGAGAGGGGGAAGTTTAAAGGAGATGTGTGGGGCAAGTTTTTTTACACAGAGAGTGGTGGGTGCCTGGAACGGGCTGCCAGGGGTGGGGGTGGAGGCAGATACGATCGAGGGGTTTAAGAGGCTGTTAGACAGACACGTGAATGTGCAGGGAATGGAGGGATTTGGACCGTGTGCAGGCAGAAGGGATTTAGTTTAATTTGGCATTGTGGTCAGCACAGACATGGTGGGCCGAAGGGCCTGTTCCTGTGCTGTACTGTTCCGTATTCCACGTTAATCTGATGGGGAAACCAAACTCTGACTCACCCCCTGCGACCTAGACACCCCTGCCAAGCTCCCTCTCACCAAGGGTCTAACACTTGACCTGTGACCCTCACCCACGCCCTCTGACCCTCGCACTCACCTCCCCAGCCAGCTGTCGGAAGAGGCTCTTGAACTTTTCATCGATTTGGTGCTCGGGAACTTCCTCCTGCAGACGAGAGGGGTCAGGAGCGTTAAACGGGAGCCAGAACTCTGCCCAGGTCCAACCAGCAACCCCTCCCCTGCAGCACCAACCGCACCCCTCTCCCCAACACACTTACTGCAATAAACGTTCACAGCAGGTACATCATTTTGGTCAGAATTCTAACTGCAACACCACCATCCCCACGCAGGACACACTCCAGCTCCCGTGACCCCACCGGTCCCAGAAGTCTCAAGAGAACCCATGGATACCGTGGGCTCCCCCTGCAGGGACACCCACGGGCTCCCCTCCCACGGGCTCCCTCTCCGTGGACACCTGCGGGCTCCCTCTGCAGGGACACCCGGGGTCTCCCCTCCCACGAGCTCCCTCTCGATGGACACTCATGGGCTCCACCCCTCTCCCCCCTCCCCCAGGGACACCCCCCACCCACGGGCTCCCCTCTCCGGACACCCACAGGCTCCCTCTCCCCCTCCAGGGACACCCATGGGCTCCCCCACCCCCCCAGGGACACCCAGGCACAGACACATCCTGGGAAGAGGGGTGGACAGTCGGCTCAGGCAGAACGTGAGTGCCCACTGTGGCCAGGCCCAGGGGAGACCGAAGAGGAGATCCCCCAACCGACCACCCAACCCCCTCTCTCTCTGCAGCAGGTGACCAAAGATCAGGGGTGTGGGGCTGGAGTGCAGCCAGAACCCGACGAGCAGCCCCTTCGAACACTCCAATGGGGGCTGCGACCCCTCACACTCGGCGTGTATACCGAGCACGGACTCCCCCCCGGGCTGCGGAAATGGCGGGTGTGACCTGGAGTTTCGCGAACCAACTGCAAAACCCGTCGCGCGTCAATGCTCTGTGCCGCACGCTCCACCCCAGGTCCCTGACGTGAAGGGGGGCAGGATTCCCGCATTGGGAGACCTCCCGTGCTGCCAGACGACAGAACGGAATGCCGGGGCATGTCCCGACAGCAGATGAGGGCGAGGAAGTGCAGGACACATCTCCGGGCAGTGTGGAACAGCACAGGGAGGGCTTCCAAGGGACAGCTCGCGTTGTGTGGGACCGGCTCCCCAGGACGTGTTCCGGACCCGTGTCCAATGAGCAATTATTGTGTTCAGTTCTGGTCACCTCGTTATAGGAAGGATGTGGAAGCCTTAGGGAGGGTGCAGAGGAGATTTACCAGGATGCTGCCTAGATTGGAGAGCATGTCTTATGAGGAGAGGTTGAGTGAGCTGGGGCTTTTCTCTTTGGAGAGGAGGATGAGGGGTGACTTGATAGAGGTGTACAAGATGATAAGAGGCACAGATCGGGTGGACAGTCAGAGACTTTTTCCCAGGGCGACAATGTCTAACACGGGGGGACAAAATTTTAAGGTGATTGGAGAAAGGTATAAGGGGGATGTCAGGGGCAAGTTTTTCACACAGAGAGTGGTGGGTGTGTGGAACGCACTGTCAGCAGAGGTTGTGGGGGCAGATACATTAGAGACATTTAAGAGACTCTTAGATAGATACATGAACGATGGAGAAATGGAGAGCTATGTGGGAGGGAAGGGTTGGATAGATCTTAGAGCAGGATAAAATGTCGGCACAACATTGTGGGCTGAAGGGCCTGTACTGTAATGTTCCATGTTCTACTCCGGCCGAGTGGACGGGGGTAGATCAGACGGTTGGAATCGACTCACGCTGGGACTCTATGGAATAGAGTCATAGAGAAACACAGCACGGATACAGGCCCTTTGGCCCAACTAGTCCATGCTGACCACGGTGCCCACCCAGCTAGTCCCAATTCCCTGCGTTCAGCCCATATCCCTCCAAGCCCCCTTAGGGTGTAGGAGACTGAGGGGTGACCTTACAGAGATGTATAAAACCATGAGGGGCATTGATAGGGTGAATGCGCACAGTCTTTTCCCCAGGGTTGGGGATCAAGAACTAGAGGGGTCAGGTTTAAGGTGAGAGGGGAGAGATTTAAAATGGACCTGAGGGGCAACTTCTTCACCCAGAGGGTGGTCTGTACATGGAACGAGCTGCCAGAGGAAGGTACAATAGCAACATTCAAAAGACCCTTGGGCAGGTCCATGGATAGCAAAGGTTATGGGCCAAATGCAGGCAAATGGGACTGGTTTGGATGGGGCATCTTGGTCGGCATGGACCAGTTGGGCCGAAAAGCCTGTTTCCATGCTTGTGACTTTACAAACCCACCCGCCAATGACCGACCAAGAGTCCAGAATATTTCTCGCAAATGATCCGCGCTGACAAATCCCGCAGGACAAGGGGAAGTGAGACTGTGCCGTTGGTGGCAGCTGAGAGAACTGCCTCCAACTCCCCAGAACCAGACCCGTCAACCTCCTCCGACGTGAGAGAGGAGCCGGATCCCTCGCTCACTCCTCTCAGAAAGTGAGGGGGCGGCTAACTCTGACCAGAACCCTCGTGCCAGCCATCCTGAACCGGCTGTGAAATGCCTTCAGGGAGACCAACTATCAAAAGGAAGACCCCCATGCCCGGTACCAGGAGAAGAAGGATCAGTTGTTTGGTCAACAGGAGACCCCCCTATTTCAATGTAAATATTGGGTAGTTTGGGTGAGTATTGGTCCTAAAGGAACAATAGAATTCAGGAATCACATTGGACAGTATGGGCAGGCATGGTAGTGTAGCGGTTAGCGTAACACTATTACAGCGCCAGCGACCTGGGTTCAATTCCAGCCGCTGTCTGTAAGGAGTTTGTACGTTCTCCCCGTGTCTGCGTGAGTTTCCTCCGGGTGCTCCGGTTTCCTCTCACATTCCAAAGATGTACGGGTTAGGAAGTTGTGGGCATGCTATGTTGGTGCCGGAAGTGTGGCGACACTTGCGGGCTGCCCCCAGAACACTCTACGCAAAAGATGCATTTCACTGTGTGTTTCGATGTACATGTGACTGATAAAGATATCTTATCTTATTTGCATTTGATATAAGTTGTTGCAATAAGGTTGCAAGTAGTTTGAATTAATTGGGATTCATTCACCAAAACCAAGTTAGTTGACCAAGTGAAGGGTTGGACGCAGGCTGCCAAACATGGCTTTACTCTGTACCTTGCCTTGACGGGGGAAACGTCCCATTCCCTTCTCCAAGAACTGACCACCTCCAACCCCAGGGGAGGGAGTGATCTGTCAGTGAATGAACCCGAGCCCTGCCCAGCCCCAAATTTCCGCTGGCCTTACCTCTTCCCGTAGGTCAGCACTGATTATGTCATCCAGCTCCCTGCAAAGGACCAGATTGACAAGGGTTAACACTCCCAGGCACTGGGGAGGGGATATCGTGGGGCACTCCATAACCACGGCCGGCCAGTCCAGGCCCACGCACGTACCCCAGAGAACCAGGCAGGCCTCGAGCACCAGCATGTACCAGTAACAGGAGAGGAGGAGAGCGGGCCGCAGGGAGAGGGCAAATCACCCAGCTTCACAAGCTACATTAGCGTCGCGCCTTCCACCGCCGCTGGACAACCCTCCTCACAGCCCCTGGAAGCGCAAAGCCAACCTGCGCACAGCAAGCTTCCGTGACAACCAGGGAAGCCGAAGCAACAAACGATCTGCTGGAGGGACTCAGCGGGTCGGGCAGCATCTGTGGAGGGAGATGGACAGTCGGTGTTTCGGGTCGAGACCCTTCAATGGGGCACTTCGTCGGGCCTTGCCCCGAAACACCGACTGTCCACTCCCCTCCACAGATGCTGCCCGATCTGCTGAGTCCCTCCAGTGGATTGGTTGTTGCTCCAGATTCCAGCAGCTGAAGTCTCTGGTGTTTCCATCAGAGAACTCGTCTCAGTGACCTGAGGTTGGGGGTTGGTGGGGACCGCCAGAAACCGCAGGGAGTCGTGGACACAGCTCAGTGCATCACGGAAACCAGCCTCCCCTCCACGGACTCTGTCTACACTTCCCGCTGCCTCGAGAAAGCAGCTGACATAATCAAAGACCCCACCCACCCTGGATATTCTCTCTTCTCCCCCCTCCCATCGGGCAGAAGATATAAAAACCTGAAAGCACGTCCCACCAGGCTCAAGGACAGCTTCTACCCCACTGTTATAAGACTGTTGAACGGTCCCCTAGTTCAGTAAGATGGACTCCTGACCTCACAATCTACCTCGTTGTGGCCCTTGCACCTTATTGTCTGCCTGCACTGCGCTCTCTCTGTAACTGTAACACTACACTCTGCATTCTGTTGCAACACACACACGACGTTGGAGGGACTCAGCGGGACAGGCAGCATCTGTGGATGGAGATGGACAGTCGGTGTTCCGGGTCGAGACCCTTGATCGGGACACTTCATCGGGTCTCAGCTCGAAACGCCGACTGTCCGCTCCCCTACACAGACACTGCCTGACCCGTTGAGTTCCCCCAGCAGTTTGTGTGTTGCTCTAGATTCCTGGACTACCTTGATGCACCGACATGGTGAAATGATCTGTATGGATGACGTGCAAAACTAAGTTTTCCACTGTACCTCGGTGCGTGCGATGGTAACAAACCAGCGGAAATATCGGCCAGGGCACAAGAGAGGAATTCTGGTCCCCATTCCTAAACATTCCCGATGGCGGGACTGTACCTCTGACAGCATGGCACACCCTCAGCAGGAAAGACCGTGATCATCCACCTCCATAATGTCACCCCCCCTCAGCCTCCTACACTCCTGGGAAAACAGTCCCAGCCTGTCCAGCCTCTCCTTATAACTCAAGCCCTCCGGTCCTGGGAATGTCCCCATGAACCTTTTCTGCCCCCTCCCCAGCTTAATCACATCCTGTGCCCCAAAGGATAAGTCCAGGTGATTGCGATGAAGTTCCCAAGATGGGGCTTGAACCCACGACGTCCTGCCTGGGGACTTGGAAAGCAGTGGGCTGAACAGACCCAGGGACTCGCTGCCACCAAGCCGGGCACTTACTCCGAGTGGGCCTGCTTCTCTGAGAAAACCCTGAGGCAGAAGTCGCTCTCCTTGTTGGGCTCGAAGGTGGACGGGACAATGATGTACTCTCCCGGCGGCAGCTTGAAGCGACTGCTGACCTCGCGGAGGTTGATGAAGAGCTCGGAGCGGGCCCGCGAGCCATGAGTCAGGAAGAAATCGCGCTTCAGGTGCACGGCGGAATGTCCGACGTACTGCAACACAGCGAGAGCGCGCAACAGGTCACCCGGGGTGGGGGAGAAAGATCTGGGGCAGGGCCAAGAAGCAGGGCGAACAAGTAGGGAGGCCTCATGAGGCACCAAAATAAAAACAGGAAATACTCAGCGGGTCGGGCAGCGTCTGGAGAGAGAAACAGTCAATGTTTCTGTCCCGATCCGAAATGTTGACCGCCTGCTTTTCTCCACGGATGCTGCCTGGCCTGCTGAGTTCCTCCAGCATCGTCAACGTTTCAGGTTTATTCCCCTTCGGGTTTTTTTTTTACACAGAGCAGTGGGTGCCTGGAATGTGCTGCCAGGGGTGGGGGTGGAGGTAGATACGATAGAGGGGTTTGAGAGGCTGTTAGACAGACACGTGGATGTGCAGGGAACGGAGGGAGATGGACCGCGTGCGGGGAACGGAGGGAGACGGACCGCGTGCGGGGAACAGAGGGAGACGGACCACGTGCAGGCAGAAGGGATTTAGTTTAATTCAGCATCGTGTTCAGCACAGACATGGTGGGCCGAAGGGCCTGTTCCTGTGCTGTACTGTTCCGGGTTCTATGGAATCCCCAGAGAGTGTGGAATTCCGGTTTTGGTTCAGTGGTCGGTGCCGAGGGGGAGCTGCACTGCCCAAGGTGCCCATTGGATGGAGGACACATTCAGTCCCCCAACACTGGAAGGGAAGGGTTGGCGCGGACCGAGGGCGTGTGTGTGTGTGTGATCGGCCAGAGACCCGCGAGAGACGGACTGGCACGAGGGCAGGTGGTGCCAGGTGGGACAGGGTGGGGGAGGTTTGTACGTCACAGCTGAGCTGCCTGACGGAGGGAGGTGGGACACGGAGGGAGGGGAGGGATAACACAACAATGCAGTGTGGCACAAAATACCGCAGCCGCTGTAATCCTGGAACAAAGGAAAAGGCCCGAAACCATGAAGCAGGAGGGGCAGAGGTTCAGGGTGAGGGGGGAGCCGAGGGGCAATGTCTTCACACTGGGGTGGGGGGGGGAACAGACCACATGCGAGGAATCTGCCAGAGCAAGTGGATGAGGTGGGGACATCAACAACGTTCAGGGAAGTCGGGGGGGGGGGGAGGGGTGAGTTGGGGGAGGTGGGGAGGGGTGCAGTTAAAGGGAGAGGAGGGGGGGGTGGAGTTGGCGGGAGGGAAGGAGAGGGGAGGGAAGGAGTTAGGGGAGGGGTGGTTGGGGGGGTGTGAGGAGGGGTGGAGTTAGAGGGAGGGGAGAGGAGGGGGCAGGAAGAAGCAGGTTCTGTGGGGCAATAACAAGCCAAAACAATGGGTGTCCCACCCGTCACCTTATTCACCGTCCCCCCCAGCCTCTCTCCACCATCCCCACACCCCCATTGCAGCTGATGCCAACACTGCCCCTCCCACCGCTACCTGCCCCACAACCCTCCAACAATCCCCCCTCCACCCCTCGTCCCTGGCAAAGGCACGCTGTACAAACCCTGCCCCCTCACCATAACCCCGCCCCCTCGCAGTAATCCCCGCCCCCTCGCAGTGACCACTGCCCCCTGGCCGTAACCTGCACTCCCTGGCCGTAACCTCCACCCCCTCGCCGTAACCCTGCCCCTCACCTTAACCCCATCCCTTGTTTAAACCCACTAACCCCTCCCCACCCACTCCACCAAACCCCAAGCTCAGGGTCCCCTTTCACCCTCATCCCCTGCCCCCAGCTCCAGCCCTGCACCCCGTTTCAAATACCCCTCTAGATCCCCCCCCAGCCACCCCCGCACCCCTGAGACAGCCTCGGAGGACGTTACCTACCGCGGGGAACCTTTGGCGCCGGCTGTGCCGGTGGACTTACCTCGTCAGGGACCTGCAGGGAAGCAGAGACAGAATCAGGCGGGCACGTAAATACAGTGATAACCCATGTGGGCCGAGTGGCCTCCCACCCCACCCGTGCCGCATCAACCTCCAACCTCTGGCCAGCACGCCTCCTTCCCCGCCACTTGGCCTCAGTACCTCTCCTCCACATTGCCTGGGGACCCAGTTTCTGAGGCGGGGGGAGGGGTTGGTGTTTGCCTCGAGGGAGAGAGCAGAATAGAGGGGCCGAATGTCCTGACCTCAACGGTAGCGTGGGGCAGGTGAATGGTGGGGGGGGGGGGGGGGGGTGGTTGCGGGGTGGCGCAGTCTAGGGAGCCCACCTCGTAGATGGCGAAGCCGATGGTCTCCATGTCCTGGCCCGCCTTGCGCAGCTTCCGCCTGTCCTTCTGCATCAGAGCCACCAGGAAGCTGCAGGTGGGCTCGTGCCCCCCCTGCTCGTCGTCCGCCTCCTGCAGCTCGATCTTGAACTGGGGGTTGGTCCAGAACGTGGCTGCAGAGGCACAGAGGCCTGTCAGTCAAGGTGGAGCCCCGCCCACTGTCCCATCAGAAGCCCCTCCCAAAGCACATCGTTCCCTCCTCCCCCCCCCCCCCCCCCCCCCCAACAGCACGGCACTCCCTCCTCACCACCACTCCCAGTGTGCAGTGCTGCCTCAGTACTACCTCTCCCACAGTGCTCCCTACATACATATACTATACAGGAGTGTGTGACGGGACGGTGCGGGGGGAGCTTCACCCTGTGTCTGACCCCGGGAGTGTGTGATGGGACGGTGCGGGGGGAGCTTCACCCTGTGTCTGACCCCGGGAGTGTGTGATGGGACTGTGTGGAGGGAGCTTCACTCTGTGTCTGACCCCGGGAGTGTGTGATGGGACGGTGTAGAGGGACGGGCGAGGTGTGTAGGGAGGGGCGAGGCAGGGGACACACATGTGCTGCGTACCTGGGTAGTTCCTACAGCCTCCGGCCGTGCTTCCCCGCCTCCACGCCCCCTCGTACAGCGAGGTGCTCCACTTGTGCATCTTGCTGGAGTCCAGTGCATCTGCCGTCAGGTTACAGATCTCCAACCGGCTGAACTCCCTCTGGAAGTCCGCAAAAGACATCCTGGGAAGGAGGAGGAGGAGCGGGGGCAGTTAACATGGGGGGTGCAGGCATACTCACCACTCGCACGCACGCACACACCTCGCTGGGCACACCCGCTGCCTTCACTCAGCAGAGCTGCCAAGACCTCACTAAATGGGGGAGAAAACACAGTGGGCCGAATGGTCGGCTCCCATGTGAACACACACCCTTCACACTTGTGCACAATTGATCACACTTTCATACCATCCCCCACTGTTCACACACGAGCAACACCTACAGTACCCCTCACTGCCGTCCACAAGTTCACAGTCACTCTCACTGTGACACAAGAACACACCATGCTCACACCTGGACAGAGCACTCGTACACACGCACACCAGGCTCCCCTACAGGGTCACACGGTTACTGTCAGGTTTTGCTCACTATGCAGCACAAACAAATACTTTCTCGCATCACTGACGCAGAGTCCCTCTGACACTTCTCACACACCAGATGCATCTTCCAGAGTTCTCAAATGGTAAATTAACAAGACAGTGCAGGGAGTAAATTTTACTTTGTGCCTACTCTGTGCTGTCCCCGCCCCGGGAGTGTGTGACGGGACGGTGCGGGGGGAGCCTCACCCTGTGTCTGACCCCGGGAGTGTGTGACGGGACGGTGCGGGGGGAGCCTCACCCTGTGTCTGACCCCGGGAGTGTGTGACGGGACGGTGCGGGGGGAGCCTCACCCTGTGTCTGACCCCGGGAGTGTGTGACGGGACGGTGCAGAGTGTTTATAAGGTCTACAATAATATCTAACATTGCAGCATCTTCAAAACTGACGATGTTACTGCTGGAAGCAACATTTAGAAACGTGAGCCTCTTATCTACATCCCAAGGAGAGCCACACGTAAACTCACCAGAACTCTCCGTCTTCGAGCTTCACCTGCATCTCCCTGCACTGGGCTGGATCGATGTGGTTCCATTCACTGGAACTGTGGGAAAACGGGACAAGGGTGGAATTACCAGCAGTGTAAGGGTTGCACCGTGGCCTGGTACAGCAATTCCAACGCACAGGAACGCAAGAGGCTGCACAGGAACGCAAGAGTGGTGGACACAGCCCGGTCCGTCACGGGCACAGCCTTCCCCACCACTGACAGCATCTACAGGAGACGCTGCCTCAAGGAGGTGGCATCTGTCATCCCCGCCATCCGGGCCGTGCCGTCTTCTCACACTCCCATCGGGCAGGAGGTACAGAAACCTGAAGTCCCACACCACCAGGTTCAGGAACAGCGACTTCCCTTCAACCGTTCGGTTCTTGAACTGACCGCCACAACCCTGATCACTGCCTCAGCAACAGAACACTACGGACCACCTCTCGCACCGCCGTGGACTTGTCTCGGATTGTGTCTTTGTGCTTTCTGCACTAAGGTCTTGCTTTTGCTCAGTCTTTATTTTTCCACTGTATGGTACGTATAATTTACGTTCTACGTGTGGTCTGTACCTACGCGCCTGTGATGCTGCTACAAGCAAGGTTCTCATTGCACCTGTACCTCACCGCACTTGTGCACACGACAATAATCTCAATGACTTGACGAGGGTTATTGACCGATGTGACGACGAGACAAGGGGCAGCCAGTCTCCCTTTCCACAGACACAGGAATTAGGAGCAGGAGGCCATTAACCCCAACAAACCTGCTCTCCACTTATCGTGATGATGGCAGATCGTCCAGGTTCAATGCTTGTTCCAGCTTCCTGCCCGTGTACCTCAGAATTACACCCACACACAGAATGATTCCACCTACATGCTCATCCAAGTCGTTAGTATAATGACAAACAGGCACCAATCCCTGCGCAACACCACTGGTCACTGGCCTCCAATCTGACAAACAACCCTCTACTTTCAGACTGCTGGAGGAACTCAGCAGGTCAGGCAGCATCTATGGAGGGGAATGAACAGTCGACATTTCGGGAGACCTGAAGCATCAACTGCTTACAATGCTTCCTGACCCGCTGAGTTCCTCCAGCATCTTGTGTGTGTTGTTCCAGATCCCAGCATCTCGTGTCTCTGTGTGAACCCTCCACTCCCACCTTCCACCAGGCCAGTTCCACCCACCTACCTTCCCCCCCCCACCCGGACTTCCCTCTCACCTGGACTCACCTGTCACCTGCCTGCGTGTACTCCTCCCCCTCCCCCCACCTTCTTATTCTGGCTTTTGCCCTCTTCCTTTCCAGTCCTGATGAAGGGTCTCGGCCTGAAATGTTGTCTGTTTATTTCCCTCCACGGATGCTGCCTGACCTGCTGAGTTCCTCCAGCACTTTTTGTATATTGCTCTAGATTCCAGCATCTAGAGTTTCTTGTTGTATCCAATCAGCTAGGTCACCCTGGATCCCATGAGATCCAACCTTCTGGTCCAGTCTACCACACGGAACCTTGTCAAGGGCCTTGCTAAAGTCTATGTAGACAACGTCTACTGCCCTGCCCTCGTCGATCCTCTTGGACACTTCTTCAAACAAAAAACTCAATCAAATGCGTCAGACACGATTTCCCACGCACTAAGCCACTCTAGGTGGGGACTGCGCTCAGCGGGGACTATGCTCGGCCAGAGGCTGCACACACTTGTCACTCCACGCTCCCGTCCACTCCACGTTCCCCCACGGATTGCGGACTCGCACCAACTTCACCAGACCTCCACGGTACCGCACCTGCCGGCAGAGAGGGTCCTGAATCAGCCACCAGTAAACAGGGCTCGGTGGGGGGATCGTCACAGGTCACAGGCTACTCGCTTCGGGGGGGGTGTGTGTGTGTGCGCGCGCGCGTGACCTGTCTCCCAGTGAGGGTTCAGTGCATCTGTGTGCGTGCGCGTGCCTGTGAAACAGTCCATATATCATACAGTGGGATAACTCTAGTCCAAATTCCTTGGGACTCTGCAGTGGTCAAGTTCTGGATAAATTATGTCAGAGCGATCGCTTTGTGTGCCTGATGTACGTCATGTCTCAATCTGTAATAACATTATACCAGTAACAAGTTAGGCACACCCTGTGAGTGGCTGGGCGGATCTGTTCGATGTGAATGCGGTTGCATGTTGTGTGAATGTATTGGTCTACGCGTGTGTTTGTCTGTACAACTATCAGCTCCAAGCAATGCATACATCTGTACGGACTGGTCTTCTATCCATGTGTATGCGTTTTGGTCTCAATGTGAAGAGTACGGTGTGTGAGAGAGAGAGACAGAGAGAGAGACAGAGAGAGAGAGACAGAGAGAGGGGGGGAGAGAGAGAGAGAGGAGAGAGAGAGGAGAGAGAGAGAGAGGAGAGAGAGAGAGAGAGAGGGGGAGAGAGGGAGAGAGAGAGAGAGAGGGAGAGGGAGTGTGTGTGGAAAGGAGTGTGCGCGCGTGTGAGGGTGTGTACACGCGAGGGTGTGTGTGCGAGACATTGACTACAATGAGGACGGCGCTCGCTCTCCATGGCACGCAGGTGACCACGGACGGGACTCTCACCTCTTTGGCTGCGGTCAGTGAGTAGGCGTGACCTTTGACCAGCTTCTTGAAGGTCACGGCCTCCAAGTCGAACATACTGGTGATCTGTGGAGAGAGGAGACGGGTCACACACTGCCCAACACCCAGAGGGTGAGGGGGGAACGCCGCGCTGTGGGAGGGGCGGTGAGGAGGGACCCTCAATGAAAAGACGACGGGACATTCTGGCCAGCGTCCCACCCCCCCCACCCCCCACACGAACTCAGACCACCCCCTGCCCCCTCCACTGGTCTCGGGGTCCCCCGTGGGGGGAGGCAGGGGGAGCAGGGACCCCCCACCCCCCCAGGCAGACGGAACTCACATCGATGGAGCAGCCCAGCAGCGATCCGCGCTCCAGTGCCTTCTGGATGATTCCGAACAGGTCGGCGGGCGACTTGCGCAGGTCGTACATCTCGGTCACTCCTCCTGTGAAGTCCTCGAAACCCTCCGAGGTGCTGCCTCCCGACAGCGCCTCGTAGCAGCCGTTCACCCTGTGGGGGCGAGGGGGGAGGGGGCGGGGGGGAGATGGGGGTGAGTGACAGTGGGGGGATGGGGTGGGGGAGGGGTTGGTGGGGGGTGCATGAGGTTAAGGGAGGGGATGGGAGGGACACAAGAGGGAGATGTGTGAGAAGGTGAGGCAGGAGGGAGTGGGGTGGGTGAGAGGGGGTGGGGGCTGAGACGGGGTAGATGGGGAGAGGGCATGGGGGGAGGGGATTTGGGGAGGGGGTGGACAGAGGGGTGGGGATAGAGGGTGATGGGGAGGGGGTGGGGACGAAGGGGGCAGGTTTGGGGCAGACGGGGTAATTCGGGGGTCAGTAACAGAGGGAGATGCGGATCGGGAGTTGAGCGATGGGCAGTGCCGCTGCCTCACAGCCCCAGAGACCCGGGTTCGATCCCGACCTCCACCACTGTCTGTCTGTGTGGGGTTTGCACGTTCTCCCCATTACCCCGTGGGTCTCCCCCGGGGACTCCAGTTCCCTCTGTGCCGGGGGGTGGGGGGCGGTGGGCTGATCGGCTCCCAGTCTGGGGGGAAGGGAATGGCGACGGGTGTATGGGAGGGGGTTGATCAGGTTAGGATAGGGCTGGGGTGAAACTCGCCGGAAACGGAGTGATCTCAGTGGAAGCTGGTGCCCAGAGAGGGAGCCTGTCCCACAGCCCTCGCCCTCCCCTGAAGTCCTGGGTGCTGAGGTCTGTGGTGCCAGAGACAGACCGTGTCGCACACGCTGCGAGGTTTCTCTCTCTCTGTCTTTCTCTCTCTCTCCATCTCTCTCTCCGTCTCCACCCTGCCTGTGGTTATTTCCGTCCTGTTCCGACAGAAGCCGACTGTGTATTTGACACCCAGACTTGCGGGGGTGGGGGCTGCGAGGAATTCCAGCCTCCTGAAGTCAGGCTGCCGCTGGGCTGCGTGACGTTACTGAACAGCTGCGGCAGCCTTTCCCACAGCAGAGGACCCAGGGGCAGAGGGAGTCACTGAAGATCAACCTCCCTCCCCCCGCCCGCCTCGCCCCCAGCTCCCACCCTCCCCGATCCGCCCCCAGCCCCCGCCCCACCAATGTCCTGCGGAAACTCTGCTCCGGTGCCTCAGAGCTGCCCAAATGGTCAACGGTCCGTGCTGGGGCACAGAGGCACCAATGTCGGCCTGGGCTCCCCGCAGACACCCTGCACCGGGTGAGGGAGGCAGTGGGTGGGGGGGGGGGGAGGAAGGTGGGGTTGGGGGGCTTGGTGACGGGGAGTTCAGTGCCAGGGGTCCGGGCCGTTGGAGAGGTCACACCTGGAGCGGCAGGTGGCCTGTGTGGCAGGGGGTGTGAGGCAGTTGCTGCGGAGGGAGGGGGCGAGCGGGAGAGGGGTGGGGGGGAGAGAGGGGGCGAGAGGAGGGGAGGAAGGCGGAGAAGGGGAGGGATTGAGGGGGAGGGAGGAGGGATTGAGGAGGGATTGAGGGGGAGGGAGGGAGGAGGGAGTGAGGGGAGGTGGACTGAGGGGAGGGGAGAGCGTGGGCACTCACTTGGCGTAGGCTTTCTCCAGCAGTGCGCTCCAGAACTCATTGCGGGCGTCCGAGTGCAGGAAGACCAGCTTCCCATTCTGCACCGGGAGACGGTCGTCCACCACCACGTCCACCCACTCACCGAACTGCCAGAACTGCGGACACAGTCCTACCGTCACTCACTGACCCTCCCCAAACTGACCCACCCTCCTCTCCCTCCCCATCTCAGCCTCTCTAACCCTCCCCAATTCTCCCTCCCCAACCCTCCCTCCAACCCTCCCTCTCCTTCCCTCCCCAACCCACCTTCCCCAACCCTACTTCTCCCTCCCCAACCCTCCCCCTCCCTCCCCAACACACCCTCCCCCTCACTTCCCAACCCTACTTCTCTCTCCCCTCCTTCTCCCTCCCCAACACACCCTCCCTCCCCAACACACCCTCTCCTCCCCCTCCCCAGCCATCCCTCCCCAACCCTCCCTCTCCCTCCCCTCTCCAACCCTCACTCCACTCCCACACCTCCCTCCCCTCCCCCCGGTACCTGGAAGTGGAAGATCCCACAGTACTGTTGTTGGAAGCTCTGACCACGAGGCACCACTCGGTGGAGGACCTTCTCGTTCAGGGTCAGGGAGGCAATGGCCGCCAGTAGCCAGCAGTCACCTGTAGGGGAGGGAGGGGGACAATCAGACTGAACTCCTGGAGAGGGGCTGCTGGACAATCTGAGGGCTGGAGGGGAGGGCAGTGTGATTGGATGGTAAGGGAAGAGGAGGGATGAGGGGAGGGGAGAGACAAGGGGTGCAGTGCGGAGGAGGGGAGTGTTGGGGAGAGGGAAGGGAGGAGGGGTAGGATGGCGACTTGTAGGTGGGAGAGAGGGGGGCCGAGGGTTGGAGGGTAGGGGAGGTGAGGGAGAGGAGGGGAGAGCCAGGAGCTAGAGGCTGAGGCAAGAGAGGGCTGGGTGGTGCCCGTGGGTTTCACCAAGAAGGGTCTGACCACGGGTGTCCCAGGGCCCCAAGGAAGAGAGCCGAGTATCTATCGGTGCCCCAGGATCAGATGCGTCCCCCAGGAGACTCACAATCTGCTGCCTCGACCTCCAGACAGCCAGGGGACTCGCATCCTGGAGACAGCCCTCGGTGCCGAGCAAGATGTCATCAGTCACAGATGAAAGGAGAGGTCTCTCCTCCTCTTCCACAACAGGACGCTCAACCCTTTAGAACAGTTGAGCAAAATGGAATGGAAGATGGATATGAACAGAGAGAAACCCAGAAACAGGTTTACCCAGAAAACCTGTTGGTGGAACAGAAATATTGATGGGAGCTGTGGACAAGCCCTACTGACTGGTCCTACAGACTGATGTGGGAGCTCCAAAACACAGGAACACAAGGGGCTGCAGAGAGCAGTGGGGCTCAACCGGTTCCATCACGGGGACAGCTCTCCCCACTGTCGGGGGACATCTACAAGAGGCGATGTCTCAGGTAGGCAACATCCATCATCAGGGACCCCCACCATCCAGGCCGTGCCCTCTTCTCGATGCTGCCATCGGGCAGGAGGTACAGGAGCCTGAAGACCCCACACCTCACGGTTCAACAACAGCTTCTTCCCCACTGCCGTCAGGGTCTAGAACCCACCTGAAGAACCCCAACACTGCCTCGGACTAGATTCCTTTTCTCTCTCAACTTGCACTGACATCGTTACGTTTAGTTTATTTTGGTCGTGTAAGCTAAATATTAATTGAAGTTTATGTTAACTTATGTCTGTAATGTACTGAGCTGCTACTGCAACAGGGTAATGTTCATGGCATTTATACCCTGGGTGTGTGCCCGTAACAATAGACTTGAACTTGAAATTATAGCAGTATAACCAGCACAGTATAATTCAGAAAATTAGAGGCTCGTGTAACAAGGTTAATACAGTAGTCACGGTGAACTCTGCTGACTTTGCAAAGCATGAAGAGGGAACACACGACAGATACAGCGGGATACAGATCAGTTGCAGATGTGGGCAGAGAAATGGCAGATGGAGTTTAACCCGGATAAATGTGAGGGGTTGCACCTCGGTAGGACTAATGTCAAGAGGCAAGACCTTCAACAGTGTTGAAGAGCAGAGAGACCTTGGGGTGCAAGTCCATGGCTCACTGAAAGTTGCACAGGTAGATAGGGTGGTTAAGGCGGCTTATGGAAGGCTTGCTTTCATTGATCGGGGTATTGAGTACAGGAGTCAAGAAGTTATGACTCTGGTTAGGCCGCATTTACAGTATTGTGTGCAGTTCTGGTCACCTCACTATAGGAAGGATGTTGAGGCTTTAGAGAGGGTGCAGAGGAGGTTTACTAGGGTGCTGCCTGGATTAGAGGGCATGTGCTATCAGGAGAGGCTGGACAAACTTGGGCTCTTTTCTCTGGAACAGCAGAAGCTGAGGGGTGATCTGTTGGAAGTGTATAAAATTATGAGGGGCATAGATAGGGTGGACAAGCAATATCTTTTTCCCATTACTGAGCGATCCAATACCAGAGGGCATGCATTTAAGGTGAGAGGGGGTGGGTTCAGAACAGACGTGAGGGGTACGTTGTTTACTGAGAGAGTGGTGGATGCCTGGAATGTGTTGCCTGATAGGGTAGTGGGGACAAATTCACTGGGGGCTTTTAAGAGGGGCTTGGATGGGCACATGAATGAGAGGAAAATGGAGGGATCTGGGCATTCTGTAGGTAGGAGGGAATAGCTATGTCAGCACAACATTGTGGGCCGAAGGGCCTGTTCTGTGCTGTACTGTTCTATGTTCCATGTTCTAAGATACTTTGGGTCTCGTACTGTGTAATAAGAATGGGTTAATTAATGCCCCACAAGACAATAAGACATAGGAGCAGAATTAGCCCATTCGGCCCATCGATCTGCTCCACCATTCAATAACGTCTGATTTCTTCAACCCCATTCTCCCAGTTACCCTTAACCCCCTGACCAATCAAGAACCTGTCAATCTCTGCCTTAAACACACCCAATGACTTGGCCTCCACAGCCGTCTGTGGCAATGAATCCCTCAGATTCACCGGCCTCTGGCTGAAGAAATTCCTCCTCACCCTCAGTGTTGGAGTGGTCATAGGCTGCTCCCAGCAGTTACAGTGATCATAATTCCTGGTACAGCGGGGAGATTAAGCAGAGAAACAAAGGACTGCAGATGAATCTGCATAAAAAACACAATGCTGCTGGAGGAACTCAGCAGTCCTGACCCGAAACGTTGACCGCCTGCTTTTCTCCACAGATGCTGCCTGGCCTGCCGAGTTCCTCCAGCATCATAGTGTCTTTCGTCGGGGAGATTAAGCAGGCTGGGCCTCTTCTCTCCAGAGAGGAGGGTGGATGCGGGGAGTATGTGTCCCTGACCGAGGAGTTGAGAGCCAGGGGGGTCACAGTCTCAGAATGAGGGGTCAGTCATTCAGGAAATCACGAGGGGCATGGACAGGGTGAATGCGCACAGTCTTTTCCCCAGGGTTGGGGAATCAAGAACTAGAGGACACAGGTTTAAGGTGAGAGCGGAAAGGTTTAAAGCGGACCTGAGGGGCAACTTTCTCACCCAGAGGGTGGTCAGTACATGGAACGAGCTGCCAGAGGAAGTGGGTGAGGCAGGTACATTAACTACATTTAAAAGGCACTTGGACAGGTCCATGGAGGGGAAAGGTTTGGAGGGATCTGGGCCAAATGCTGCATTAAATCTCTCCTCCCTCACCTTAAATCTATGCCCTCCAGTGCTTGATTGCCCAACCCTGGGAAAGAGACTGAGTACATTCAGGATCTGTCACTACTGCTGGGGGAATTGTCGACATCTCCGGTTGAAACCATGCATCAGGGCATGCAACTTGGACTTGTACCCCCAAGAGTTCAGAAGAACTTTGTCCCAGGGCGACAATGGCTAACACAAAGGGACATAATTTTAAGGTGATTGGAGGAAGGTATAAGGGGGATGTCAGGGGTAAGTTCTTTACACGGAGAGTGGCGGGTGTGTGGAACGCACTGCCGGCAGAGGTTGTGGGGGCAGAGACATTAGGGACATTTAAGAGACTCTTAGATAGACACATGAATGATAGAGAAATGGGGGGCTATGTGGGAGGGAAGGGTTAGATAAAGCAGAATAAAATGTTGGCATAACATTGTGGGCCAAAGGGCCTGTACTGTGCTGTAGTGTTCTATGTTCTAATAAGAGGGGGCTTGATTCAAATGTACAAAACCCTGAAGGGTCCTGGCGGGGTGGGTCAGTGTTTACACACAAGAAGCCACCCATTCAGAGCAGAGGTGAGGCAAGTCACTTCTCCGCTCTCACGGAGCCTCGAACCTACAACCTCGGGCGCTCCGGGCTGTAGACGCGTGTGTGAGAGGAGCTGTGCAGAGTGTCAGGTGTGCCTCGAATGTGGGCAGAGAGGGCAGGATGGATGGCATCCTTCCTTCCGAGGAAGCAGCCTTCTCTGGGTGATGCCAGGGACCATGGCCATCTCCCTGCCAAAGGACGAGGCTCAGGGTGGAAGCGCTCTAAGTGTAGGCACCAAACCTGCTGACGACCTCACCGGTAAGGAAGATGTGAAGAGAAGATACAGAGGCTACAGGTAGCTTAAGTGAGTGGGCAAAGATCTGTGGAAAGGAATATAACGTGGGACACTGTGAAACTTTAACTCCCCAAAGTCCGTCCACCAGCTACAGGTCAGGAGTGTGACGGGACACTCCCCACTTGCCTGGGTGAGTGAGGCTCCAACATCACTCAAGAAGCTCGACACCATCCAGGACACAGCAGCCCACTCGATAGGCACCCCACCCACACCCACTCACTCACTCCACTGACACAGTGCGTACTGTCTACAGGACACACTGCAGCCACTCACCGAGACCCCTCAGACGGCACCTTCCAAACCCACCACCTCTCGCAGCCGGAAGGCCAAGGGCTGCAGAAGCACGGGGGTCACCACCCCCTGGCAGCTGCCCTCCGAGCCCCACACCATCCTGACTTGGAATATCGCCGTTCCTTCATTGTCGCTGGGTCAAAATCCTGGGACTCCCTCCCCAACCACACCGTGGGGACACCCTCACCTCAAGAGCTGCAGCGGTTCGAGAAGGCAGCTCACCCCCACCTCCTCAGGGGCAACTATGGGGTGGGCAACCAAATGCTGGCTCAGCTTCCGAAGCCCACAGCCCTGGAATGAATGTGAAAATCATCCATTTTGGTGGAAAAGTTAAAAAAGGAGCATATTTTCTAAACGGTGAGAGAGGGCGTGAGCTCTGAGATGCAGAGAGATCGGAGTGTCCTAATGCAGGACCAGTATGCAAGTAACCAAGAACACTAACAAAATGTTATTGTCTATTGTGAGGGAACTTGATTACAAAAGTAAGGAGGTTACAGGTTAGTTACACAGGGCATTGGTGGGACCATATCTGGAGTACTGTGGACAGGCTAGGTCTAGTTTAAGGAAAGACGTTAATGTGTTGGAAGCAGTTGGGAGACGATTTACCAGATTAATACCTGGAACAGGTGGGTTGTCTTATGATGGAAGGTTGACTGGATCGCTTGTGTCCACTGGATTTTCAAAAGAGTGAGAGGGGACTTGATTGAAACGTACAAGATCCTCACGAATCTCCCCAGGGTAGGTGTGGAGAGGATGTTCCTCCTGGGGGAGATCTAGAACCAAGGGTCACTGTTTAAAAACAAGAAACTGCCCATTTAAGACAGGAATGGGGTGAAATATTCTCTCTCAGAGGCTGGTGAGTCTTTGGAACTCTCTTCCTCAAAGGGCGGTGGAAGCAGGGTCTTTGGATATTGTTAAGGCTGGGGGAGAGGATAAGCATGGGGGTGAAAGGTTACTGGTGGGTGGGTGGGAACGTGGAGTCGAGGTCACCATCAGATCAGCTGTCATCTTGTTGAACATTGGGGTAGAATTGAGGGGCCTCGTATCTAAGGAAGGATTGGACAGGGTCCGGAGGAGGGTCACAAGAACGATCCCGAGAATGAAAGGGTTAATGTACGAGAAGCGTTTGATGTCTCTGGGCCTGTACTCGATGAAGTTTAGAAGGATGAGGAGGGATCTCACTGAAACCTCCCGGATACTGAAAGGCCTGGATAGAGTGGATGTGGAGAGTGGGGGAGTCCAGGAACCAAGGGCACAGCCTCAGAATGAAGGGACGTCCCTTTAGAACTGACAGGAGGAGGAATTTCTTCAGCCAGAGGGTGGTGAATCTGTGGAATTCGTTGCCACAGACGGCTGTGGAGGCCAAGTCATTGGGTGTATTTAAGGCAGAGACTGACAGGTTCTCGATCAGTGAGGGGGTTCAGGGTTACAGGGAGAATGGGGTTGAGAAAGTAATCAGCCGTGATTGAATGGTGGAGAAGACTCGATGGGCCGAATGGCCTAATCCTGCTCCTGTATCTCATGGCCGGATGGCCTGCTCCTAATTCCCATGAGGAGATTGGACCCGTGAGCCTCGGAAGCTGAGGGAGTGGGAATGAGGCATGGCATGGCACATTTTCATACCCAAGGATCCCTGGCAGACGTCCGTCCGAGTCGCTCCATCCAGGATAAACTGGGGGTCGGAACAGATCTCCTGCAAAGAAACAGGGGCGAGCTCGTGAGTGGTCCCCGCACCGTGACAAGGGTCGCACACCTCCCACCTCACTGGCACCGAGAGCGGGGTGAGAAACCGCCCACCCGACTACTAGGCATCCAGCAGATCGGCTTCCACGGGTCATTCCACCGGGAGCTGGCTGGGACGCGGAGGAGACAGCGCAGAGTTCCAGCTCTTCCCGCACATGCACAGGAAGATCTCACAAACAGCCAGCAGGTTCTCTGGGCTTATTTCATTGGTCCTGGAAGGAGCTCCCAGCACCACAGTTGTGGAGGGAAGCAGCACCGACACCAGACCAACCCATCAAACACCCATCCCCACCAACCCCCAGATTCTACTCCTCACCCACACACTAGGGGGACAATTTACAGCAGCTGATTAACCCACCGACCCTGCGCGTCGTTGGGATGTGGGAGGGAACTGGAACCCCCGCGGGAAACCCACGCGGTCACGGGGAGAACGTGCGAACTCCACAGAGACAGACAGCGGCGGAGGTCGGGATCGAACCTGGGTCTCTGGAGCTGTGAGGCAGCAGCACTACCCACTGCGCCACCGTGTCGCTGCCTGCTTCTAAATAGAAGCCATGGGACGTAGCCTCAAGATTCGGGGGAGTAGATTTAGGACGGAGATGCAGAGGAACTGCTCTTCTGTAGTGAATCTGTGGAATTCTCTGCCCAGGGAAGCAGTAGAGGCGACCTCATTAAATATATTTAAGACACAGTTAGGTAGATTTTTACACAGTAGGGGAATTAAGGGTTATGGGGGAAAGGCAGGTAGGTGGAGCTGAGTCCACGGCCAGATCAGCCGTGATCTTATTGAATGGCGGAGCAGGCTCAATGGGCCGGATGGCCTCCTCCTGCCCCTGTTTCTTATGTTCTTGTGAACCGTCACATCCACCCAAGATATAAGGGGAGTGATCCTTAAATGCGTGTCCTCTAGTGTCTGACATTTCTACTCTGGGAAAAAGATTCTGCCTCTCATCATTTTATAAACTTCCACCAGATCTCCCCTTGGCCTCCACCGCTCCAGGGAAAACAACCTCCTGGCAGAGAGTACAACCCACTGGGCCTCCAATGACAGAAGGGAGATGTGAAGGGGGTCAGGGAGAGAGAAGTGTTCGGGGACCTGGGGGGGGGGGGGTTGCACACACAAACCATGGGCCGAACGGCCTCAAGGTGTTGGAAAACTCCAGGATTCCAAGCCAGAAATTCTCAATCAGAAACAGCATCCACTTCACACAGGCAACGCACACAACAACAGTCAGTGAGAGGTGTACCCTCCCTCGCAATCCCCTCCACATGGCAGGGAAGCGGTCGTACAAAAGGTGCGGGAAGTAGGGAAGGAAGAGGGAGTTCTGTGGGGGCTGGAGTTCTTGGACTAGCCCTACCTCAGCAGCAGAACACTACAGGCCACCTCTTACACTAGCATGAACTTGTCTCTGATTGTGTCTTTGGTTTGCAGTCTATTTTTCCTTCACCATTTTGTATAATTTATGTACACATTGATACAATCATGAAGAAGGCAGGCCAGCGGCTCTACTTCGTTAGGAGTTTGAGGACATTCAGTCCGTCACCAAAGACTCTTACAAATTCCTACAGATGTACAGTGGAGAGCATTGCCACCTTCGAGGACATCTTCAAGAGACGGTGCCTCAAGGAGGCAGCTTCCATCACTAAGGACCCTCACCACCCGGGACATACCCTCTTCTTGTTACTACCATCGGGGAGGAGGTACAGGAGCCTGAAGACCCACACTCAACGATTCAGGAACAGCTTCTTCCCCTCCGCCATCAGATTTCTGAACGGTCCATGAACCCATGAACACTACCTCGTTATTCCTCTTTTGCACTATTTATTTATTGTTGTAATTTGTAGTAATTTTATGCCTTGCACTGTACTGGCCGCAAAACAACACATTTCACATCATCTAAGTCAGTGATAATAAACCTGATTCTGACAAGTTATATTCTGTGTGTTATCTGTACCTACATGTCTGTGATGCTGCTGCAAGCAAGTTTTTCACTGTACCTGCTCCCCTTGTGCACATGACAACAAACTCAATGACTTGAACACAGAACACTACAGCACAGTACAGGCCCATTGGCCCACAATGTTATGCTAACATTTTATCCTGCTCTAAGATCTATCTAACCCTTCCCTCCCACGTAGCCCCCCCCCCATTTCTCTGTCATTCATGTGTCTATCTAAGAGTCCCTTAAATGTCCCGAATGTATCTGCCCCCACCACCTCTGCCGGCAGTGCGTTCCACGCACCCACCACTCTCTGTGTAAAAAACTTACCCCTGACATCCCCCTTATACCTTCCTCCAATCACCTTAAAATTATGCCCCCTCGTGTTAGCCTAGACTTGAGTAGAAGACTAGGGGACAACTGGGCAGGTTGCTGAGGAACTGCAGAGAGTTTTGGTACTCTTAGGGAAGAATATGTCTGCTTTGTAGGAAGTGCAAAGGCAGTTTACAGCATTGGTTCCTGGGTGCAGAGAGGTTAAGCATGTTGAGCCCACACCTAGTGGAGGTTGGAAGAATGAGGTGCGACAATATGGGAATAAGATTCTGAGGGGGATTAACAGGGTGGATGCTGAGAGGGTGTTTCCCCAGGTGAGGTTATCTAGAACAAGGGGAGAACGGTTCAGTATAAGTACAAGAGGACATGGCTTTAGGGTGAAAGGGGAAAGGTTTAGGGGGGAACATCTTCACTCAGAAAGTGGTGGGAGTGTGGAACGAGCTGCCATCTGACGTGGTAAATGCGGGCTCACTCTTAAGTTTTAAGAATAAATTGGATAGATACATGGACGGGAGAGGTCTGGAGGGTTATGGACTGGATGCAGGTCAATGGGACTAGCGGAATAAGGTTTCAGCACAGACTAGAAGGGCCGAATGGCCTTTTTTCTGTGCTGTAGTGTTCTGTGTTTCTATAAGGGGGTCACACAAGAGACTGAAGATGCTGGAATTTGAAGCAACAAACAAAATGCTGGGGGAAGGGGAATTATCTACATTTCAGGTCGAGACGCTGGATCAGAGCAGGTTAGAAGAACAAGAGGCAACTTGATTCAAACATACAAAACTCAGAGGGGTTTTAGCAGGGTGGACGTTGAGCCAGGGTTTACAATGAAGAGATGAGGCAATGTTTGTCTCTCCTGGGGTCTCAAGCACTCAACCTCGGGTGCCGCTGGGCTGCAGGTCTGTCTGTGGGGGGCAGGGGCTCAACCAGAATCGTTGACAATTCCTTCCCCTCCCCACAGACGCTGCTCAACCCGCTGAGTTCCTCCAACAGTTTGCCTTTTGCTCCAGAACAAGGAGTCAGCCCTTCCAGAGTGACATCTTCTCCCCAAGGGCAGAGAACCTTTGGAGTTCTCTTCCCCAGAGATCAGGGGGAGGTGCAGTCAGTGAATCTGGTTAAGGTCCAGGCAGCTTCTTCGTCTGTGGGACATGGGGAACAGGAGGGAACGGAAGCTGAGGTCAAGGTCACTCCAGCTATGAGTTATCGAACAGGGTAGCAGGCTGGAGGGAACAAATGGTCTTCACGAGCCTCGCCACTTTGCGCTTGATTCCCCAGCCACACTCACCCTGGGTCTCTTCCACCTGATTCCGGCCGTTTTCGAAGAGTTGGGTCCAAGTTCCTTGAATCCAATGACAGAGGGGCCAGGTGGGAAGTACTCATCCTCAAACAGAATGCCTCGGCTGAGGCAGTCATCCCGGAGAGACTCAAAGTCCTGCCCAAGGAATTTGAAGGCCTGATCGTGCCTGCCCACCCCGAGCTGCTTCTCCCTCTGCCGGCAGACACGGCTGGCAATGCCACAGTACATCCCAGCAGCAACGCACTGCACACACGGAGCAGGAACCAGCAATCAGCCGCAGGAGGGTCCGAGCTACACACAGAGAAAAATCACAAACGTTAATCCCGCAAGGAAAAGAAAGTTCAACACAGCAAGTTGTGACAGGGCTGGGAACCTACTCATGGGAAGGTTCATAACTCCTGTACATTCAGGGTGAGGGTCACTCCCTGTGAAACTGTACAGAGTCGCTGCTTATTCAGGGTGAGGGTCACTGTAACTGTACAGAGTCGCTGCTTATTCAGGGTGAGGGTCACTGTGTAACTGTACAGAGTCGCTGCTTATTCAGGGTGAGGGTCGCTCTGTAACTGTACAGAGTCGCTGCTTATTCAGGGTGAGGGTCGCTGTGTAACTGTACAGAGTCGCTGTTTATTCAGGGTGAGGGTCGCTGTGTAACTGTACAGAGTCGCTGTTTATTCAGGGTGAGGGTCACTGTGTAACTGTACAGAGTCACTGTTTATTCAGGGTGAGGGTCGCTGTGTAACTGTACAGAGTCACTGTTTATTCAGAGTGAAGTTCACTGTTCGAAGTGTTGTGAAAGGCACGATTGGTCAATAGACTTCATTTTGAAAGAATTTTCATTGGCTTCCTGCATGGACCTAATTTCCAATTGGTTGATTGCCAGTTTGAGTCGACGCCTGTCCCTATCACACAGGCTCGTTTCAGGAAGTGTTGTCAATGAAGTAAGAGTGGCAACTTTTGTTTCTCGAGCTCCTTATCTCGTAAAAAGATCCCCTCAATCATCACGAGGGTGTTAAGTACAACACCAAGCCACATCCGGGGATACTGCAGCAGTCACACGGAGACCCTAAGGAGGGTCTTAATGGAGGGGGGGGGGCCTTAATGGAGGGGAGGGCATGCAGGGGGATCATGGAGGGAATTCTGAGCTCAGGATCTCGGCAGCTGAAGGCACTGCGGTAGAGAGGCCGGAATTGGAGGGTTGCAGGGGTCAGAGCGGACAGCCAGCGCCTCTTTCCCAGGGCACCAGTGCTCAATACAAGACGGCATGGCTTTAAAGTAATGGGTGGGAAGTTCAAGGGAGACGTCAGAGGGAGGTTTTTCACCCAGAGAGTGGTTGGTGCATGGAGTGTGCTGCCTGGGGTGGTGGTGGAGGCTGATACATTGGTCAAATTCGAGATTGTTAGATAAGCATATGGAGGAATTTAAGATAGAGGGATATGTGGGAGGAAGGGGTCAGATAGTCTTAGGTGTGGTTTGAAGGTCGGCACAACATTGTGGGCTGAAGGGCCTGTATTGTGCTGTATTGTTCTATGGTTCAGTGAGAACTCCTTTCTCCAACACTGAAGAATGCCAAGGAGAAAGATTCTAAGCCCTGTGTGGCTTAATGCAAGATCTCAAACAACCCACTGCCTCGTGAGGAGACTTGTCGGCTGCTTTAGTCTCCACTCCTCCTGGACTTTGAAGGCACACACGGAGACTCCAACCCCACACAGACGGTGTTCAGTGTAACAAGGACGTGAAGCTGGGTGTTACAAGGAGATAGTGGAGACGCAGCCCGTGACAGTGACCATGTCCAGTACAGGAGTGAGTACAATCTCCTCCCCTTGACATTAAGTAGCATTTTTTTACCAAAATAAACTTTATTCATAATAAAAGAAACTATATACAATAATAAAACAGTTCAAACCTTTACATTTGTGTACAGTTCCATTCTTAGTGTTATCTTTTTATATATAAAAAACACAGCACCGCTGCCACACGTGTGGCTCCCTGGGGTGATACCCCAATCCCATATTTACAACAATATGATGGGCTTCCTCGCCTGACCCCGCCCCTCCTTCTCCTGTGGCAGAAGAACCCTAAACTGTCGTCCTTCCCCACCGAGCCCTCGCGCTGGCTGCACCCAGCGTCAGTGCATCCCTCAGCACGTACTCCTGCAGCCTGGAATGTGCCAGTCAGCAGCATTCCCCTACGGACACCTCGCAGGGCTGGGAGACCAACAATTTTCGGGCAGACCAAAGGGCGTCTTTCACAGAGTTGACGACCTTCCAGCAGCAGTTGACGTCCGTCTCTGTGTGTGTGCCCAGATGCCAACCATCAACACCTTCTGTGTGGAAAAACTTGCCCCTCGGGTCCCCTTTAAATCTTTCCCCTCTCACCTTAAACTTGTGCCCCCTAGTTTTAGACTCCCCTACCCTGGGAAGAAAGGACTGTGACCGTCCACCTTATCGATGCCCCTCATGGTTTTATTAACCTCTTTAAGGTGACCCCTCAGCCTCCGACGCTTCAGGGGAAACAGACCGAGCCTGGGGATCTCTCAACTTGACCACCTACAAAAGTCCCATGGCTTCAAGGGTACATCAGAGGCTGGGCATCCTGGAGGCTCACCTCCTGACGTCACAAGGACTTTCCACCGTCTACAAGGTGGAGCGTGATGGACCATCCTTCAATGGCCGGATGAGCTCAGTTCCAACAATCGATGGCACCAAAACTGGTGGTGTAGTGGACAGTGAAGAAGGTTGTCTAAGGCTATAACAGGATCAAGGCCAACTGGGTAAGTGGACAGAGGAACTGCACATGGAATTGAACACACACAAGTGCAAAGTGATGCTTTTTGGGAAGTTAAACCAGGGCAGGACATACACAGCGAGCGGCAGGGCCCTGAGGAGTGTTGTGGAGCAGCAAGGCCCAGGGTTACGAGTACACAGTTCCCTGGGAGTGGTAACACAGGCAGATAGGGTGGTGAAGAAGACATCTGGTGTGCTTGCCTTCATCGTCAGAGCATTGGACAAGACATTGGTGGGACGGTACTTGGAGAATTGTGCGCAGTTCTGGTCGCCCAGCTACAGGAAGGGTGTCATTAAGCTGGAGAGGGTGGAGAAAGGATTCACGGGGATGTTACCGGGACCGGAGGGCTTGAGTTATAAGGAGAGACCGGACAGGCCGGGACTGTTTTCCCTGGAGCGATGAAGACCGAGGGGTGACCTTATAAAACCATGAGGGGCATCGATAAGGTGGACGGTCACAGTCCTTTCCCCAGGGTAGGGGAGTCTAAAATTAGAGGGCACAGGTTTAAGGTGAAAGAGGAGAGATTTGAAAGGGACCCAAGAGGGAACTTTTTCTTAAAGAGGGTGGTCAGTATATGGAACGAGCTTCCAGAGGAAGTTGTTGAGGCAGGTACAGTTACAATATTTAATTTGGATAGGTTCATGGATAGGAAAGGTTTAGAGGGATAAGAGCCAAACACAGGCAAATGGGATTGACTCAGGTAAGCATTTTGACTGGCAGAGATGAGTTGGGCCGAAGGGCCTGTTTCCACACTAAGTCTCGAGGAGCTCAACACCATCCAGGACAAAGCAGCCCCCTCGATCAGCACCCCATCCACCCCCCCCCCCAAACACTCCCTCCCTCCACCACCGGTGCACAGTGGCTGCAGTGTGCACCGTCTACACAACGCCCCGCGGTTACTCGCCCAGGCTACTCCGACAGGACCTCCCAAACCCACCACCTCTCCCACCCAGGACAAGGGCAGCGGGTGCAGGGGAACACCAGTGATATCCGGAGGGAATTCTTTCCTCAGCAACTGGTTGAGGTCAGGAATGCAGAGCCAGGAGGTGTAGAGGAGGAGGCAAGAGAGTGCGGAGAGGGCAGAGGAGGGGCTGGATTTTTCTTACAAAAGCCTGACGAGGTACCTTCCAAACTGAAACCACAGGAAGTGTAGTTAAAATTCCCCTGGCTCTGACATCTCAGTAAATACCCACACCCACCCCGGGACCCCCTGGAAACACCGACACCCTCCCCGGGACCCCCTGGAAACACCGACACCCTCCCCGGGACCCCCTGGAAACACCGACACCCTCCCCGGGGCACTCTCTGTAAATACTGACACTCTCCTGAAGCCTTTGACAAGGTTCCACATGGGAGGTTGGTCCCGAAGGTTAGATCACATGGGATCCAGGGTGATACAAAACTGGCTTGATGGAAGGAGTCAGAGGGGGGCAGCGGAGGGGTGTTTTTCAGATCGGAGGCCTGTGACCAGCGGTGTGCCGCAGGGATCGGTGCTGGGACCACGGTCGTTTGTCGTCTGCATTTATGATTTGCATGACAATGTGGTTCATGTGGTCAGCAAGTTTGCAGATGGCACAGTGGACAGTGAAGAAGATTGTCGAAGATCCCAACAGGATTTTGATGAAGCTGGAAAGTGGGCCGAGAAACGACAGATGGAATTTAACTCAAACAGGCGTGAGGTGTTGAATTTTGGTTAGTTAAACCTGACCAAATGGTAGGGTCCTGGAGAGTGTTGTAGAACAGAAGGACTGAGAGGTACAGGGACATAGTTGCCTGAAAGTGGAGACCAGAGTAGACAGGGTGCTGGAGAAGGTGTTTGGCACCTGGCCTTCATCAGTGAGGTCACTGAGTACAGGAGTTGGGACGTCAAGTTCCAACCGTAGCAGCCGTTGGCAAAGACCACACCTGGAGAGTAAATGTGCAGCTCTGGTCACCCAGCTATCGGAAAGATGCCATTATGTTGGAAACGGTGCAGGAAAGATTCACAGGGACTTTACCGGAACTGGGACGGGCTGCCAGGGGTGGGGGTGGAAGCAGATAGGGTGCAGGTGTTTAAGAGGCTGTTAGACACGTAAAGGGAGATGGAGCATGTGCACAGCAGAATTTGGCATCATTGCTGGTGCAGAGCCAGTGGGCCGAAGGGCCTGTTCCTGAGCTGTTCTGGGGTCAATAAAGAGGATGGGCTACGACAGGGTGGGACTGTTTCCAGCAACGCACCAGATGCTGGAGGAACTCAGCGGGTCAGGCAGCGTCTGAGGGGGGAAATGGACAGTCAGGTCGAGACCTTTCATCTGGACTAAGACTGCGTCCATCCACCTTCTGAACCTCGAGGTGACCCTGGAGTGCAGGGGTCTGAGGGGTCACCTCATGGAGGTGTATTCAATCACGAGGGATGTAGAGAAGGTGGACTGTCGCAGTCGTTTCCCCGGGGTAGGTCATGTATCGAAAGTGAGAAGGGAAAAACACCCACATCCTCCCCGGGACCCCCCGTCAACACCCACACCCTCCCCGGGACCCCCCGTCAACACCCACACCCTCCCCGGGACCCCCCGTCAACACCCACACCCTCACCGGGACCCCCCGTCAACACCCACACCCTCCCCGGGACCCCCCGTCAACACCCACACCCTCACCGGGACCCCCCCGTCAACACCCACACCCTCCCCGGGACCCCCCGTCAACACCCACACCCTCCCCGGGACCCCCCGTCAACACCCACACCCTCACCGGGACCCCCCGTCAACACCCACACCCTCCCCGGGACCCCCCGTCAACACCCACACCCTCCCCGGGACCCCCCGTCAACACCCACACCCTCCCCGGGACCCCCCCGTCAACACCCACACCCTCGCCGGGACCCCCCGTCAACACCCACACCCTCCCCGGGACCCCCCGTCAATACCCACACCCTCCCCGGGACCCCCCGTCAATACCCACACCCTCCCCGGGACCCCCTGCAATCACTAACAGAACTTTTGCGGATTCCGTTCTGCTCCCAACCACTGTCCCAGCCCGTCCCACCGTCCCGGTCCCGGTCCCGGTCCCAGCCTGTCCCACCGTCCCGGTCCCGGTCCCGGTCCCAGCCCGTCCCACCGTCCCGGTCCCGGTCCCGGTCCCAGCCCGTCCCACAGCCCCGGTCCCGGTCCCCGCCCGTCCCGTCCCACGCACCGTCCGAGGCTGCAGTCGGTCTCCGAGGGAAGCGGCAATGTGTCTGCGTCGGTCTCAGCGCCGCTCCCTCCCTCTCTCGGGCGCGCTCCGTGCGCCGCGGAAACGCGCAGGCACCACGCCTACACGGCACGGGAGCGCGCACTGCGCCTTCCACGCCCCCGCATCCGTGCCCGCGGGCAGATCGCAACCGATCTCTCGTCACCGCCCCTCGCACAGTGGGACCCCCCCCCCTCACATCCCCCCCCACAGTGGGACCCCCCCCCTCACATCCCCCCCCCACAGTGGGACCCCCCCCCTCACATCCCCCCTCACATCCCCCCCCACAGTGGGACCCTCTCTCCCATTCCCCCCCCCACAGTGGGACCCCCCCCCTCACATCCCCCCCCACAGTGGGACCCTCTCTCACATCCCCCCCCCAAGTGGGACCCCCCCCCTCACATCCCCCCCCACAGTGGGACCCTCTCTCACATTCCCCCCCCACAGTGGGACCCTCTCTCACATTCCCCCCCCACAGTGGGACCCCCCCCTCACATTCCCCCCCCCCACAGTGGGACCCCCCCTCACATTCCCCCCCACAGTGGGGACCCCCCTCACATTCCCCCCCCACAGTGGGACCCCCCCCTCACATTCCCCCCCCCACAGTGTGACCCTCCCTCACCGCCCCCCCCCACAGTGACCCTCCCTCAATGCCACCCACCCACGGTGTGACCCTCCCTCACATTCCCCCCCCCCACAGTGTGACCCTCCCTCAATGCCCCCCCCCACGGTGTGACCCTCCCTCACCGCCCCCCCCCACCGTGTGACCCTCCCTCACATTCCCCCCCCCACAGTGGGACCCCCCCTCACATTCCCCCCCCCAGTGTGACCCTCCCTCAATGCCACCCACCCACGGTGTGACCCTCCCTCACCGCCCCTCGCACAGTGTGACCCTCCCTCAATGCCCCCCCCACAGTGTGACCCTCCCTCACCGCCCCTCGCACAGTGTGACCCTCCCTCAATGCCCCTCCCACGGTGTGACCCTCCCTCACCGCCCCCCCCACGGTGTGACCCTCCCTCACCGCCCCCCCCACGGTGTGACCCTCCCTCACTGCCACCCACCCACGGTGTGACCCTCCCTCACCGCCCCTCGCACAGTGTGACCCTCCCTCAATGCCCCTCCCACGGTGTGACCCTCCATCAGCTGACTCAGTGCCCCCTCTCCCTCTCCCTCAGTACTGACAAGGTCAGCAGGGCACCGTGAGGGACCGGAGACAGCCCAAGGGAGCAGAGCGGACCCTTAGTGACCATCCCCCCCCCCACCCCAATGACACCCTGGGCCCCCACCCCCTCCACATGTACACAAACCAAAGACCCACAGGACACAGGTCTCTCTCGCTCTCTCTCACACACACCTCAATACACAATCAGCCCACTTACACACACGTACACACGTACACACACACCGCTCAATATATTCACACAATCAGCCCACTCTGAGACATACACACTCACGTACACACACGTGCACACACCTGTATACACAGACACACACATATACACACATGTACTCACACATTATACACACACACATACTGACACACATGCACACACGCATATACACACACATGCACACACACAGACACACATGCACACACGCACGTACTGACACACATGCACACACGCACACAGACACACATGTATGCACATGCGCGCACACACACGTACTGACACACATGCACACACACATATACACACATGCGCACACACACACAGACACACACGTACACACACACATTCACGCAGGCAGCATATTCCAGGTTACACCCACTCCCCCACGCACCCCCCCCAACACACACACACACACCCCTCTGTGGTAATTTTCTTCCTCAAACCCCTTCTCAACCCCTTCTCCCTTACCGTGGGTCTGTATCCTCTGGTTATAGGCTGCTCTGCCATGGAGAAAGGTGTCCTACTATTCACCCTGTCTATGCCTGATAATTTTGTACATCTCAGTCAGCTTTCCACCCCCACCACCCCCCACCCCCCACCCCCCACCCCCCAGCCTCCTCAGCTCCAGGGAGAACAGACCCAGCCTCTCCTGTCTGCCCTCATCACTGAACCGCTCTGTCCCAGGCACCACCCTGGTGAATCTCCCCTGCACCCTCTGCAGTGTGGTTACATCCTTCCTGCAGTGCGGTGACCAGAACTGCACGCAGTGCTCCAGCTGTGGCCTAACTAATATTTTAAAGGTATCTTTATTAGTCACACATACATTGAAACGCACAGTGAAATGCATCTTTTGCGTAGAGTGTTCTGGGGGCAGCCCGCAAGTGTCACCACGCTTCCAGCGCCAACATAGCACGCCCACAACTTCCTAACCTGTACGTCTTTGGAATGTGGGAGGAAACCGGAGCACCCGGAGGAAACCCACGCAGACACGGGGAGAACGTACAAACTCCTTACAGGCAGCAGCCGGAATTGAACCCAGGTTGCTAGCGCTGTGTTACGCATTGAAGCTGTCATCATAAACTCCTTGCTTTTATATTCTATGGCCCGACTATAAAGGCAAGAATCCCATACACCTTCCTCACCACTTTATCTACCTGTGCTCCAACTTCAGGGACCCTTGGACTTGTACACCAAGGTCCCTTTGTTCCTCAATACTCCCTAGGCACTTCCCAGTCTTTGTGCATGTCCCAGCATTATTGGTCCTTGCTAACTGAATCAGCTCGCATTTATCAGGATTAAATTCTACCTACCAGTGCTCTGCCCATCTACCATGTCCACCACTACTCTGCTACCTTATGTAAATCTACCACTGCTCCGCCCATTTTATCAACTGGTCAACGTCATCCCCTAGCCTGAGACTTCCCTTTTCACTACCCTCAACACCACCAATTTTCGTGCCATCTGCAAACTTATCAACCATACTTCCTCCATTCATATCCAGATTCTTACTAAGCAGTCAGGGTCACAGTTCTGATCCTCGTAATACTCCACAGACTTCCCACCTCAAAAACAACCCTCCACCATCACTCTGTGTCCAATTACCAAGCCAATTCTGGCTCCAAATTGCCAACTTGTCCTGGCCCTAACCTTATGGATCAGTCTCCCACGTGGGACCTTGTCAAAGGCCTTTCTGAAGCCCCTGGGAACCACATCAACCACACTGCCCTCATCGATCTATTTTGTTACCTCTTCTAAAAATTCAAATTGTTCAGTCAGGATCTCCCACCAATAAATCCCTGCTGACTATTCCTGATCAATCCCTGCCCTTCCAAGTGCGTGTTAATCCTATCCCTCTGGAATGTTTTTCCAATAACTTCTCTCACACTGACTTTAGAGGTCTGTAATTATTCAGGTGGCCCTCTTGAATAAAGGCACCATATTTGCTGTCCCCCAGCCATCTGACACCTCAGCTGTGGCCAACGATGATGTCCTGGTCACTGACCCAGCCTTCCAACACTGCCTGGGATACATCCCTTCCAGTCAACATCAATGGTGCTGAGGTCGAGAGGGTTGAGAGCTTCAAGTTCCTAGCAGTGACCATCACCAATAGGCTGTCCTGGTCCAACCACGTAGACACCACGGCCAAGAAAGCTCACCAGCGCCTCTACTTCCTTAGGAGGCTAAAGAAACTTGGCATGTCACCTTTGACCCTCACCAATTTTTACAGATGTACCACAGAAAGCATCCTATCTGGATACATCACGGCTCGGGACGGCAACTGCTCTGCCCAGGACCGCAAGAAACTGCAGAGAGTTGTGGGCACAGCCCAGCGCATCACGGACACCAGCCTCCCCTCCATGGACTCTGTCTTTACCTCTCGCTGCTTGGTGAAGCAGCCGGCATAATCAAAGACCCCACCCACCCGGCTCATTCTCTCTTCTCCCCTCTTCTATCAGGTAGAAGATACAGGAGCCTGAGGGCACGTACCACCAGGCTCAAGGACAGCTTCTACCCCACTGTGATAAGACTATTGAACGGTTCCCTTATACGACAAGATGGACTCTGACCTCACGATCTACCTTGTTGTGACCTTGCACCTTATTGCACTGCACTTTCTCTGTAGCTGTGACACTTTACTCTGTACTGTTATTGTTTTTACCTGTACTACATCAATGCACCCTGTACTAACTCAATGTAACTGCACTGTGTAATGAACTGACCTGTACGATCGGTATGCAACAAGTTTTTCACTGGACCTCGGTACAAGTGACAATAATAAACCAATCCCATTACAGGAACAGGCCCTCTGGCCCCCCACGTTGTGCCAAACTAATTAAACTAGTAATTAAATGCCTGATTAAACCAATCCCTTCTGCCTGCACAATGTCCACATCCCTCCAGTCCCTGCACATTCATGAGCCTGTCTAAGAGACTCTTAAACCCCTCCATCATATCTGCCTCCGTTCCAGGCACCCACCACTCTCTGCGTAAAAAACTTGCCCTGCACATTTCCTTTGAACTTTCCCCCTCTCATCTCAAGTCCATGACCCCGCTGCTCCAGAGAAAACAAGCCAAGTCTGTCCAACCTCTCCTTATAGCTCATGCCCTCTAATCCAGGCAGCATCCTGGTGAACCTCTTCTGCACCCTCTCCAAAGCCTCCACACCCTTCCTGTAATGGGGCGACCAGAACTGAACGCAATACTCCAGATGCGGCCTAACGAGAGTTTTATAAACCTGCAACGTAGCTTCCCGACTCTTTAACTCAGTGCCTCGACTAATGAAGGCAAACATGCCGTACACCTTTTTTACCACCTTATCAATCTGTCAAGGAGCAATGAACTTGGACCCCAAGTTCCCTCTGTACATCAACACTGTTTATGGTCCTGCCATTAACTGTGTCCTGTCTCTTTATATTTTTGGTCTCCCAAAGTGCAGCCCTCGATATCCCTTGGCAGCCAGGATTCCTTGGACTTTGTGCCTTTCACCGTTAAGGGAGCACATTGGCCCTAAACTCTCACTATTTCACATTTGAATGACTCCCATTTGTCAGATGTAGACCCATCTGCAAGTACCTTCTCTCAGTCTACTTTTGCAGGGTCCTGTTTTATGATATTGAAATTGGCCTTCACCCAATTCAGGTTCTTAATTCAACAAACAATCTGCTGGAGGGACTCAGCGGGTCGGGCAGCATCTGTGGAGGGAGAGGGAGAATCGACGTCTTGGGCTGAAACCCTTCCCCTGGACTGAAAGAGGGGAGATTGTATAAAGAGGTGGGGGCAAGGGCTGGCAGGTGATGGGTGGGTCTGGGTGGCGGGGGGAGTGGGGGGTAGCGACAGAGGCTGGGAGGTGATGGGTGGAGGTGACAGAGGGCTGCAGGTGGTGGGATCTGATGGGAGAGGAAGGTGGGGCCTGGAACCCAATAAGGGAGGTGGGGAGGGCAGGTGGGAACAGTGGGGGGGAGGGGAGGGGTGTGTGGGTGAAGGACATCTGTCACTACCTCCACCCTTCCCTCCCCAACCCTCCTCCGTCTGCCCGTCACACCCCCCCACCCGGATCCACCCATCACCTGCCAGCCCTTGCCCCAGCCCTTCCCCTCACCCCTTCCCCTCACCCCTTTACACTGGCTAGCTCCCCACTTTCAGTCCAGATAAAGGGTCTTGACCCAAAACACAGACTGACCATCTCCCTCCACAGATGCTGCCTGACCCACTGTTCCTCCAGCAGTTTGTTTGGGGAAGTTGATATCCCTCTGACTATCTCCCAACTCCCCTCACACCTCTCGTGGTTTGTGGACAGATCTGCTCTGCTACCTTCTGCTGAGTGTCCAGAGGGCCTGTCATACACCAAAGTGATCGCCCCCTTCTATTTCCTAAACTCAACCCATATGGTCTCACTTGAAGAGCCTTCTCAGATATCCTCCCTCATCAGATGGACTCTTGACATCACAATCTACCTCGTCGTGGCCCTTGCACCTTATTGTCTGCCTGCACTGCACTTTCTCTGTAACTGTGACACTTTATTCTGCATTCTGTTATTGTTACCACATCCGTCCCCACCATCGGGAGTATCTACAGGAGGCGCTGCCTCAAAAGGCAACGTCCACCATCAAAGATCCCCACCATCCGGGCCGTGCCATCTCCTCACAGCTCCCATCGGGCACGGGGTACAGAAGCCTGAAGTCCCACACCACCAGGTTCAGGAACAGCAACTTCCCCTTCAACCATTCGGTTCTTGAACCAGCCGGTACAACCTTGATCACTGCCTCAGTACAGCAACACTATGACCACTTTGCACTACAGAGAACTTTTTTTGTTCTAGTTATCTCTCTTGTAAAAATTTTGTAGAATTTATGTTTAATTTATGTTTTTCTTGTGAATGCTGCTTATCTGATGCTCTGTGCCTGTGATGCTGCTGCAGGTAGGTTTTTCACTGCACCCGTGAACACACGGACTTGTGCATCTGACAAACTCCACTTTGACTTTTTCCTTGTACTACCTCAATGCACTGATGTGATGAAATGATCTGTATGGATGGCATGCAAAACAAAGACTTTCACTGTACCGCGGTATGTGTGACAATAACAAACCAGCTTACTAATTACTGCAGTAAAGGACTCCTTCACTGATATTGTGAAACCACTTCCTCTCTGACACCCTCCTCCCTCGTCCGAAGATTCCGCAGCCCGGAACGCTGAGTTGTGAGTACTGCCCATCTTTAACGAGGCCTCTGAGACTGCAGCAAATCGTGCCATGTATTGACCACTCCCCTACCAGTCAAAGCCGTCGCACTGTACGAGCTGCAAAGTAGCCCTCCACTCCGACCAGCTCATCTCTACTCTGCCTGCTGAATTGACAGAGCTCACCTCTGTGGTTGACTGCACCTCCCTCCGCACTGTACACTCTGTCCCATTCCCCTACCAAGCAGCCTCCAGCAGCAAGCTAGCAATGAGAACACCTCTTCCCAAGGCTGTTGGACCCGTCCCAGCTCTTGTGCACTTTGTCCAGCTTCTAGGTTTAAGGTGAGAGGGGGGAGATTTAATAGGAACCTGAGGGGCAAGTTCTTCACCCAGAGGGTGGTGGGTGTGTGGAACGAGCTGCCAGAGGAAGTGGGTGAGGCAGGTACAGTAACAACATTTAAAAGACACTTGGACGGGTCCACGGATGGGAAAGGTTTAGAGGGATATGGGCCAAACGTGGGCAGATGGGACTGACTTGGATGGGCATCTTGGTCAGCATGGACCGGTTGGGCCGAAGGTCCTGTCCCTGCACTGTGTGATGCTATAATGCAAAGATTACAACTTCTGAGGTCCCACACTTTAATTTGGTGCCTCACTCTCGAGGTGCTTGTTACAGGACCAAATCCCTCTTTGTACCCAGGTCATCGGTAGTAACATGGACCATCATCTCTGCCTCTTTACCCCCCCGGCCCCTTTAGAACACCTGCAGCCATTCCCTGACACCCCTGACCCTGACGCCAGGGAGGCAACACACCATCCAAGCCGAGTCAGGTCAAGTTTATTGTCACGTGCACAGGGTACAGGGAGGTACAGGTACAGTGAGAAGCTTGCAGAGGCATCACAGGTGGCAGGGACAGGCCGCGCGCAGGTACAGACCGCGCACAGGACATCAATTATACACAGGTTATCCAGTCAGCGGAGAAGCTGCAGTAGCACCTGTCCATTTTTCTCAGTGTTGGGTTTCCCACCACCATTCCTCCCCTCGCCCTCAGGGAGCTGAGCCACTCGCAGGGCTGGGATCTGGGATCTGGCTGGACTCACTCCCTCCCTCCTTCCCTCTCACACACACTCTCTCACTCACGCACACCCACACACAGTCACATTCACACTCACACACATACACACTCTCTCAAACACACGTACTCACACACACATGCACACTCACACCCACACACACTCATACACACACATTCTCACCCACACACACGCAACAACCACACACCCACACACACACTCCCCTCTCACACACCCACTCTCTCTTTCTCTCACACACACACACACACACACACACACACACACACACACACACACACACACACACACACACACACACACACACCCTCAACACACAGGCATCCCACACACACAGTTCCTCCCAGACATCCACCAACACACACACTCACACACACAGATACACACATGTGCACACACACACACATGCACATAGATACTCCTCACTACAGACAGACACGCCTACACACAGACAGTCCCTCCCAGACACACACACCCACAGAGTCCCTCCCAGACACACACACAAATGCGTACACGGAAACTCCTCACTTTACAGCCACCTCTACACACACGCAGTCCCTCCCAGACACGCAGTCTCTCCCAGACACACACACACACACACACACACACACACACAAAAGCAGTCCCTCCCAAACAGCATCCACCCACACACAGAGACACTATCCCACAAACTCACACACAGACACACATCCCCGCACACACAGACTTTCACACAAACACTCACACACACACACACACACACAGACTGCATATACATACACAGTCAAAATCACTCTCACATACATTTACAGTTATGCACACATTCACATGTTAACAACCACATACACAAATCAGCATGTACATATCCAAAAACACATGCCTTTAAACAAACATTCACATATACACTCTCACATCTGTGCATATTCACAGTCCCACATTCACACACACCCCTCACACAACAAGCTAACACGCATACTGCAGCCTTGCTGTGATCAGGGTGGAATCTCCCTGCCCGTCCCGCCGTTGCCAACATTACAGAGAATTTCAGAAATGTGAGTGTTCTGCCCTCAAGGTAGATTGCATGATGCAAAGTGAAACGCTGAATGGCAGACAGAACGTCAAGGCCCAGGTCAGTGAGTTACAGCACAGACTAATGAACCTCCCTCCGCAGCGTCCCATCACACACTCCCGGGGTCAGGCACAGGGTGAGGCTCCCTCCGCACCGTCCCGTCACACACTCCGGGGTCAGTACACTGGGTGAAGCTCCCTCCACACCCGTCCCATCACACAGTCCCGGGGTCAGGCACAAGGTGAGGCTCCCTCTACACCGTCCCATCCCCCACTCCCAGAAGTTTCTGAATTTGAAAATGTCAGCTGTGTAGGAGCAGAACCCCCAGCGGGTCAGCCCACCCTAGTTGCAGGAAGTGAAATTGGCCCCTGTTGCATTACTTCCTTTTATTATAGAGCTTCACATTAAACCCTCTGTCCCCTCCCCCAGGGGGACCTTGCACAGAAACACCAGCTGGGCTGAGAGCCAGCGCAGTGGGCAGCAGACAAACCTTCCCCCGGAGCAGACAAACTTCAGAGTGCCCCAGTGTTGCGGACGCAGACTTTAGAACACCAGCTGTTGCAGATTTCAGTGGGGAAGGGAGGACGCCTCTCCTTAGCTCTGCTGTACTAGCGGCTTTTTTCTAAGTTACCAAAACAGCGCTTCCTGTCCCTGAGAGAGGGGGCTGTGAAATGTCTCCCCAGAAACAACGAGGATGGACAGACAGGTTGTTTTCTCTGGAGGGGTGGAGGCTGAGGGGAGACCTGATAGAGGTTTATAACATTATGAGAGGCACAGATAGAGTAGACAGTCAGAGCCTTTCTCCCAGGGTAGAAATGTCTAATACCAGAGGACACGCATTTAAGGTGAGAGGGGGAAAGTTTAAGGGAGATGTGTGGGGCAGGTTTTTTACACAGAGAGCGGTGGGTGCCTGGAACGGGCTGCCAGGGGTGGGGGTGGAGGCAGATACGATCGAGGGGTTTAAGAGGCTGTTAGACAGACACATGAATGTGCAGGGAATGGAGGGATTTGGACCATGTGCAGGCAGAAGGGATTTAGTTTAATTCAACATCATGTTTGGCGCAGACACGGTAGGTGGAAGGGCCTGTTCCTGTGCGGTACTGTTCCGTGTTCGATGTTCTATGTATCTCCACTCCCTCCTACACTCCTCTCCCCCACCTCCAAAGGCTTACTGACTAAGTCTCAGTGGAACTTGTGTTTGTCAGGGGTTATGACTCACCACAGAAGTGACACGTCGCGTGTTCAAATCCACTTCAAGCGCTTGAGTATAGAAGCTGATCCCCTCAATTCAGGTGTGGTTCTAACTTCCTGAGTTAGACAGAAAGAAAAATGAAAACCTCGTGCTTTGTCATAGGCCTGAAAGATCCAAAATCTCAGCGGGAGGTGAGTTAGTGGGAGGCAGGAACGTTTGGGAGTACACCTATAATTACAGAGAGCCTGTCTCTTTAAAGCTGCCGTCTTTGCTTAAACAACAAGCAGTGTGTGTGGCAATTTTGAGAAGAGGAGCTGCCTTGAGGGCAAAATTTGCTCGTCCATTTTAATTATAAAATCTCATTGATCTAATTTTTAAAAAGTCTCCCACCAACTCTCAGCTGCCAATCGATCACTGTCAGTGGATACTTAAGTGCAAAAACAAGATGCCAGAGGAACTCAGCAGGCCGGGCAGCATCCGTGGGGAACAGCAGGCGGTCAACGTTTCGGGTCAGGACCCTTCTTCAGGACTGAAGATAGGAAAAGGGGAAGCCCGATATATAGGAGGGGAAAGCGGAGCAGTGATAGGTGGACAGAAGGGGGGAGGCGGGGTGGGCACAGGGTGGTGATAGGTAGATGCAGGTAAGAGATGGTGACGGGCAGGTGCGGGGGAGGAGGGGAGAGCAGATCCACCGGGGGAGGGGTCAAAGGTACAGAGAGGAGGAAAAAGAGAGGCTCGGAAAGGGAAGAGAAGCAGTGTGGTGGTGGGGGGGGAGGTTTGTGGGGAATGGGGGGATGGGGGGGTTACCTAAAGTGGGAGAATTCAATGAAGTCTTTCTCCCGGGATGGAAATATCTAATACTCGAGGACATGCATTTAGGGTGAGGGGGGAAGTTTAAGGAGATGTGTGGGGCAGGTTTTTTACACAGAGAGTGGTGGGTGCCTGGAACGGGCTGCCAGAGGTGGGGGTGGGGGCAGATACGATGGAGGGGTTTAAGAGGCTGTTAGAACAGGCCCGTGTTTGTGCAGGGAATAGAGGGATGTGGACCATGTACAGGCAGAAGGGATTAGGTGTCATTGGCTTCGTTAGTTTGGGTGTGTACTGCGCTGTACTGTTTCCACGGTCTACGTCCTAACCGCGGCAGACGTGGGCGAGGCTGTTCCTGGAGAACTGTGGGCCGCCTCGGGCTCTCCTTCAGGAAGAAAGATCAAACCACAAAATGGTGGGAGCACTGAGCAGTTCAGATGGCGATCGTGGGAGGAGGGAGAACGTTTCAGCTGGGGACTCGCAGTGGGGCAACACAGAAACAGGCCCTTCGGCCCACCAGTCCATGCTGGCCCTTTGCCCAGCGACACTTGCCCGCAGGACGTCGGTGTCCTCTGGTGATTTGCCCGTTGAAGTGTCGGTGAAAATGCCTGCTGAACATAGTATGGGCGACCACAGTGTTTGGGTAACGAAATTTGTCCGCAACAGAATTCACGAGTGGCCCCCCCCCCCCAACCGCCTGAGATACGCAATAAAATTCTCTCATGTCTAACTTGTGTGGAAGTAACAGCAAATAAATCAACACAACATTTATTTTTTCAACTCGCGTTTCTGGTGACACAGCTTCCCGTTCTGGAGAAACGCGCTACGGACGGTTGTCCAGGAAACGCAAAACCCACCCCCTCTCCCCCATTGGTAACTGTGTCCGATTCCAACCAGGGGGAGAGAGGGTGGGGGAGAGACTAGGGCAGAGAGAGTGGGGGGACAGAGAAGAGGGGGTGGGGGAGACAGGGGAGGAGAGGGTGGTGGGGACGGTGGAGAGATGGTGGGTGGAGATGGGGGAGAGAGGGTGGGGGGAGAGGGTGGGGGGAGAGAGCGGGAGAGGCAGTTCATTCCACACACCCACCACCCTCTGGGTGAAGAAGCTGCCCCTCAGGTCCCCATTAAATCTCTCCCCTCTCACCTTAAACCTGTGCCCTCTAGTTTCAGACTCCGCTATCCTGGGGAAAAGACTGTGACCTTATCTATGCCCCTCCTGATTTTATAAACCTCTATAAGGTCAGCCCTCAGCCTCCGTCGCTCCAGGGAGAACAGTCCCAGCCTGTCCGGACTCTTCTTATATACCCCAAGACCTCCGGTCCTGGAAACCTCCCAGTGGATCTTTTCCGCACCCTCTCTGGTCTCGTGTCTGTACTTTACTCGTCCCTTTTGAAGTCCGAGCCCAGGTCACGTTTCTCTCCTGCAGCTCTGAGTGTGCGGGAACAACAGATCAAACCACCTCTCCTCTCTCTGTCTTGTATCACGGAGCAGCCTCACGTTGACCTTGGGACAGTTCCAACTGATCACAAGCCCGGAGATCAGGTACATTCCAGGTGAGAGAACTGCATCAGGTGCCCCTGCAGGTACGTCTGGGCACAGCCGGTTTCCCCACATTCCCCACCACGCCTCCCTTTGGCGGCACCATCTTCATCCTCTTCCCTCATTGGACGAGCCTGAGATGAGCCGTCCAATGTCGGGGAGGAGCTGCCAGTCTGCGGAGAGATGAACTGCTCCTCAGGGTGGGTGTCTGGTTGTGAACGGCTCTGGGTGCTGCCGAGACTCAGCCCAGTGACTGTGCAGAGTCACGGGGAATGGGAGAGGGAATCCTTCTATCCCTCTTTCAAAAGAGCCCACAATGGGCTGAATGGCCTCCTCCCCACCCGTGCTTTCCTTCCTACTGTCGGCTCTCCGGCTTCATGTGATTCCCGGGAACGGCTGTTGGCTTCAGGAAGCACAGAGACAAGCAAGATCCAATCAAACTTTATTGAAATACATCAAATGAACATAAGGATTAGTAGCAAGAGAAGGCCATTCGGGCCCTCGATCCTGTTCCGCCATTTAACAAGATCCCGTCTGATTTGCCAGCACTGCCCCGTCCCCATATTCCTCAATTCCGCAAATATCCAGAAATCTCTCCATGTTCGTTTTCATCGACCGAGACCCTACTGGTCACCGGGAGAACGTTCCTGGAATGGGTCCCCACATTCCGGAGGTGGGATGAAGACACTCGGATCTTGGATCCCCAGGGTCAGGTTATAGAAACTGGAAACGAAAGCAGAAAGGTTGTGGGCTCGGACACATCCTGTTCCAAATGCATCGCAAGAGGTCACCACCGGCACTGGGGAAAGGGGTCAACCGTCCCCGGGCAACAGAGCGCAGGGACGGTGTGGGGTGTAGGGGCTGGAAGGGGGGGTCAGAGAGAGGGGGAGGGAAGTACATTGCAGAGGAGGGGATAGAACATGGAGGGAGCGAAAAGTGTGCGATGACTTACGATTCGGAGAACCCACCCCTCGGAGCTGTAGTAGGCCCGGTACTGCGGAATGCACTTGTAATCCAGGAAGTTCATGATATAGTTGACTTGGAAAAACATTGAGAGGGACAGGTTAGTACAGGAGATCCCAGCTGCCCCGTGACCGGTGGGAGAGGGGGAGTGGGAGCAGAGTGTTGCAGGAAGGGGGGGCGCAGGGGAGGGTACTGACGGAGAATGAGAGGGTGAGAGAGGGAGTGAGGGGAGAATGAGGGAGAGGGGGTGGACAGGAAGCGAGAAGGCAGCACAGAGAGAGTGAGACCTCAGAAGTCACCAGACCGGTGTGAATGTGAATCGTCCTCACTCCCGAGAGACTGGTTGAGGGACGGGCTGAGGGAATGAGTTGGGGAGGGAGGGGCATTGAGGGAAACTCCTTACCTCCGTCCAGAATTGCAACCCCAGGTATAGGTCAGCAGCCCTTGGTTGGGAATGGAGGCCATTCCGATGTAGGTCTGGGCGAGGAAGGTGGCGTTTTGGGAACACAAATCTCCTGAACGGAGCCCGGAGCGGGGACTTCAGGCAGGTCTGGGTTGTTGGTGAAGTACTGATACATCACTGACTGTGGGTGGTGGGGGGGGTGGGAACAGCAACCGGTTACAGAGGGACACACCAGGACCCCTGAGAGACCCCAGACCCAGGCACTGAGACCCCCGAGAGACCCAGGCACCGGGACCCCCATGAGACCCCAGGCCCAGGCACCAGGACCCCTGAGAGACCCCAGACCCAGACATTGGGACCCCCGAAAGACCCCAGACCCAGACACCAGACCCCCCCCCCAGAGACCCCAGACACGGGGACCCCTGAGAGACCCCAGACCCAGACATGGGGACCCCCAAGAGACGCCAGACACAGGGACCTCCACCAGTCCAGACGGCTGTGGACAGCATCGTCTCATTGCCTGGTGTGAGGTTCTGTGGTCAGCGGGGGTGAGGGGTCGTGTGTGGGATGGGCGCAGCCAGAGGTCAGTGAAGAACCCATCGTTGACTTCAGGGAGGGGAAGGAGGGCAAACGTGTGCCGGTCTACACCGAGGGATCGGCAGTGGGGAGGGTCAGCAGCTTTAAATCCCAGGGCATTAACATATGGGACGACCTGTCCTGGGCCCAGCACGTAGATGCAATCACAAGGAAGGCGCGCCAGTGTCTGTACTTTCTCAGGAGGTTAAGGAGGTTCGGCTCATCACCGAACACTCCGACAATCTTCTACAGATGTCCCGTTAGAAGTGTCCTGACCGGTCGCATCATGGTCTGGGACGGCAATTCGAATGCGCAGGAACATAAGAAGCTGCAGAGAGCAGTGGACTCAGCCCAACACATCACGGGCGCATCCCTCCCCACCATCGGGAGTGTCTACAGGAGGCGCTGCCTCAAGAAGGCAACGTCCATCGTCAAAGATCCCCACCATCCGGGCCATGCCATCTTCTCACAGCTCCCGTCGGGCAGGAGGTACAGAAGCCTGAAGTCCCACACCACCAGGTTCAGGAACAGCGACTTCCCTTCAACCATTCGGTTCTTCAACCAACCGGCACATCCCTGATCACTGCCTCAGTACAGCAACACTGGGACCTCTGCACTGCAGTGGATTGTGTTCTGGTTCTAATGTTGTGCTGCAGGTGTCTCACTGCCCCTGTGCACACACGGACGTGCGTCTGACACGAAGCTCCACTTTTGTCTTCTTTAGAATTTTGATATTTCAAAGTGAAAAAGGGTCCCGTTTGGAATCTGTTCCCTTACCTTCTGGAAAAGCAGGATGTCCACCTGTTGCCACTGTTTTCCCCCTCTGAAGACGGTAAAATTGGAGTACAACCTCTTGTTAACAGCATCGTATGAGAACGTTCCGTATTCTCCCACAAACTGGCGCGGGTGAAACTGTCGAACGAAGATGGTGAGTCAGGTGGGGAGGACCGAGGGGTCACAGATCCTGGAGGGGTGTGGGGAGAGGGGCGATTCCCACTCCGGATTCAGATGACCACGAGGCTGGGGTCTGGGGGGGGGGGGGGAATCGTGAGACGTTCCACCAACCCCCAATGTCCTGCCTGGCCACATCCTGGGCCTCAGCTCCATCTTCCTCGGACCCCCGTGACCCTGAGTCCCAGATCCTGCCCCAGCCTCTAGTATATTCGCTGACCACCCCCCCCCCGCCACCCAACCCCACCTCCCACCCCACACGCCCCCACCCCCGCACTCTCTGAGGGGTCGAGAATTGCAACGAGTCATCGCCCTCTGAGAGGAGGAACACCGACTCACCGCTGTACTCTTGACCCTGCGATTTACCCCCACTGTTGTAGATACCCCCACGGGGGGGGGGGGGGGGCGGGGAACATTTACCCTCCCTCTCTCCAATGCAGCCACCTCTCATCCTTCCACACTCCACGGGGTGTGGGCCCCATCTGCTCAACCTCCCTTTGTACATCAACCCCTTCATCCCAGGATGGCACCCCCCCACCCCACCCGGTGACAATGGAACCAGGGCCACGGGAGGCGGCCGGTGGTGGAACGTGGAGCAAGAAAACCTTCTGCTGGAGGACTCAGCGGGTCGGGCAGCGTCTGTGGAGGGAGATGGAGAGTCGGTGTTTCGGGTCGAGACCCTTCCCCTGGACTGAAAGGGCAGAGGGGAGGCAGTCGTGTAAAGAGGTGGGGGGAGGGGGCGGGGCAAGGGCTGGCAGGTGATGGGTGGATCCGGGTGGGGGGGGTGATCGCAGATGGAGGAGGGAGGGGTGGGGATGGTGCCGGAGGCTGGGAGGTGATGGGTGGATCTGGGTGGGGGGGGGGGGGGGGGTGATAGGCAGATGGAGGAGGGAGGGGTGGGGCTGGTGCCGGAGGCTTGGAGGTGATGGGTGGATCCGGGGGGGGGGGGGTGATAGGCAGATGGAGAGGGAGGGGTGGGGATGGTGCTGGAGGCTGGGAGGTGATGGGTGGAGGTGACAGAGGGCTGCAGGTGGTGGGATCTGATAGGAGAGGAAGGTGAGGTGTGGAGGGAGGTGGGGAGGGCAGGTGGGAACAGTGGGGGGGGGTCCCAGTGGGAGGGGTGTGTGGGTGATGGGCAGTGGGTGGGGGAGGGGAGAGAGGGTGATGGGGGTGGGGTGGTTGGAGGAGGAACTGGGCAGATCGGGGGGGGGGGGGGGGGGGGGGGAGAGGGACAGAGGGGGAGCAGGTTACCTGACGTTGGAGATGAGCTGATGTGACGGGCAGATGACCCACTGACCCCCGGCTGCACTGCTTCCAGTGCACGATCCCTCCTTAACTAAGGTGCCCAAAGTGTGCACAGTGCTCCAGGCGAGGTCCACTGCTGCGGGAACAGGTCGGCAATGACTGTGGGGGACGGTAACCTGCAGACAGATGGGAAAAGCAGGCGGACGAGAAGCCTGGGAGGGATAGTTTCTCCCAGCAGCTCGTCTGCAGCCAATCAGAGAGCAGGCTGCAGCAGACCTGGCAACGTGCAATCAGATGGTTCAATTCACGACCTCATTGAGATGGCTCCCCTCGGTAGCAGCAATCATAATAAAATTGAATTTTACACTCGGTTTGAAGGAGAGGAGAATCGGTACAAGAACAGTTATTGTTAAACACAAAGGCAGTGAGGAAAGCAGAGTGGAATTTGTACTCACAACTGTCATCATTCCTTCGAAGAGATCTGGGGAAACTGTGGGGTTCAGGAAACGAAAATGGAAGAGGGATCAGTTGTAGCCCGTGTGGGCTCAATCGAAGGGGTCTCCCGACAAGTTGACTGTGTCCAGGGAGTGTCCCCAGCATTGTGGGCAAACGACCGGGGTTCCCAGGTGGATTCTCGCTCCCTGCGCTCCCAGAGGCATTCGCTGGGGCTGGCGTTCACGTGAGGGGCAGCTCGACTGGGGGCAAAGCCGTGGGATCACGGAGCACAAGGACTGTCCCTTTGGCCCACTGCATGCCTGCAGTCCCAGTTGCCTCCATGTGGCCCTCATCCCTCGACACCTGTCCAACCCATTCATCTGACCAAATGCTTTTCATGGGTTGTAACTGTCCCCACCTCTCCCACCTCCTCTGGCAGCTCGTTTCACACACTCACCACCCTCTGTGTGCAAAACCTGCTCCTCAGGTCCTCTTTAAATTTTTCCCCTCTCACCTTGAACCTGTGCCCGCACCTGGGGAACAAAGTTACCATTCACCCTGTCTGCACCACTCAGGGTTTTATAAACCTCTGCAAGGTCACCCCTCAGTCTCCGTTGCTCCAGGGAAAACAGTCCCGGCCCATCCAGTCTCTGCATATAACACGAGCCCTCCGGTCCCGGTAACGTCCCCATGAATCATTCCCGCACCCTTTCCCGATGGATGACATCCCACCCCCACAGCTGCGCGACCAGAACTGTGCTCAGTGACGGCTCGATGTGGACTCACAGCACGGTTGGGGGGTGTCCAGCGCAGAGGTCAGGACCAACAGCCAGCAGACGGGGAGAGCAGCCAACAGCTTCATGCTGATACAACCGGCGGCCGAGCTTCACCTGGTACAGTCGCAAGGGGAACAGCGTGAGGGCTTCCTGACGGCACGGTCCGTAGTGGGGGTGTTCACTGATGGTGCACAATGTCCAAAGCACGGAGTCCTAGACCCATCTCTGTAACCCCACCCCCCGGCTGCCCACCCAGTCTCTGAAACCCCACCCACACCAGTCCAGTCTCTGTAACCCCCTCCGGCCCCGACACCCCTCCCCGTCTCTGTAACCCCCTCCAAACCCTACACCCCTCCCCGTCTCTGTAACCCCCTCCAAACCCTACACCCCACCATCCCTGTAACCCCCTCCGGCCCCTACACCCCTCCCCGTCTCTGTAACCCCATCCGGCCCCTACACCCCTCCCCGTCTCTGTAACCCCCTCCGGCCCCTACAACCCCTCCCCGTCTCTGTAACCCCCTCCTGCCCCTACACCCCTCCCCGTCCTCTGTACCCCTCCTGCCCCTACACCCCTCCCCGTCTCTGTAACCCCCTCCTGCCCCTACACCCCTCCCCGTCTCTGTAACCCCCTCCGGACCCTACACCCCTCCCCGTCTCTGCAGCCCCATCTCTGAGCCGGGAGCTTGGTGTCCAGTGTAAAGTCTTCACTCACCTGTGAGCAGGGTGACCGTGAAGTGTGCCTCAGTGAGTGCGGGATCAGACTTTACCCTCCCTCACACTGAGACAAACATCAGCTGACCCGTGGTCTGTGGGATGGGACACAAAGGCAGCCAATGAGGAGACAGGTTCCCTCACAACACCCGGCACACAACTGTTTCTGACAACTGACCGGCATTGTGCCAAAGTCTCTTTGGAAAAGTCCCGTGTGCTCATGACTGTGGGAGGGAGAGGGAGGAAGGGATCTGTAGGAGGGGGAGGGAGGAGGGATCTGCAGGAGGGAGAGGGAGGAGGGATCTGCGGGAGGGGGAGGGAGGAGGGATCTGCGGGAGGGAGAGGAGGAAGGGATTTGCGGGAGGGAGAGGGGGAAGGGATCTGTGGGAGGGAGAGGGAGGAGGGATTCTGCGGGAGGGTGAGTGCGGTGCTGAGATTCAGAGTGAACTCCAAACCTTGCAGGAAGCAAGGATGGACATTCCACAAAGATTCCACTCTATATGCAATCAGCTGGAGGCCCCCTGTAAACACTGACGCCTTCCCCCGGGACCCCCTGTAAACACTGACACCCTCCCTGGGGACCCCCTGTAAACACCGACAACAGTCCCTGAGGACCCCCCTGTAAATACTGACAGACTCCCCAGGACCCCTGTAAACACCGACGCCCTCCCCGGGGACCCCCCAGTGAACACCGACGCCCTCCCCGGGACCCCTGTAAATACTGACACCCTCCCCAGGACCCCTGTGAATACCAACACCCACCCTGGGACCCCCCTGTAGACACCAACACCCTCCCCGGGACCCCCTGTAGGTACCGACACCCTCCCACTACAGTCACCTCACCATCTCTAACCCCTATGGCCCCTACAACCCCCCCTATGTCTGTAACCCTCTCCGGCCCTTACACCCCTCCCTGTCTCTGGACACTATGACCCTCCCTATCTCATTGGGAGATCTGTGGTCCGAGTAACAGTCCTTGAAGAGGGGCTAGTATTAAAGCAATGGCTCTTGGCCATTCATTACAAGAGTGGATTTTGAACTGTTGGGTTACTACAGGGAGGGTGTTGACTGTACCAGAAGATCTGTTTCCTTCACTGCAAGGCCATCTCCTGATTTCTTGGATTTTGCTCTCAAGATCGCTTGTATATCTTCTGGATTGTCTCGGTTAACTTACAAAAATGTTTGCAGAAACAAATGCGCTTCCAGCTGGGAAAACTGGGGAGAATTTTGTGCCCATTTCTGTCTGCTCCCCATGGAATTTGGCTGCCCCACAGAGTGTGACTGGAGGACCTGAGAGGTCGGACAGGCCAGGACTTTCCCTGGAGTGAAGGAGGCCAAGGGGTATAAAATCATGAGGGGCATCGATAAGGTGGATGGACAGTCCTTTCCCCAGGGTAGGGGACTCTAAAACCAGAGGGCATGGGTTTAAGGTGAGAGGGGAGAGATTTAAAGGGGACCTGAGGGGCAAGTTTTCACCCAGAGGGTGGTGGGTGTGTGGAACGAGCTTCCAGAGGAGGTGGGTGAGGCAGGGACATTAACAACATTTCAGAGGGTTTTGGACAGGTCCATGGATAGGAAAGGTTCAGAGGGATATGGGCCAAACGCTGGCTTAGATGGGCATCTTGGTCAGCATGGACGTGTTGGACAGAGAAATGTAGAGAGAGAGATAGAGATATACATCTACCGATATAGCTAGATATGGAGAGAGAGGAGGGGGTTACAGAGACGGGGAGAGGTGTAGGGGCCGGAGGGGGTTACAGAGACGGGAGGTGACTGTAGCGGGTGTAGTAGATGCAGTGGGAGGCATGTCAGTAATTACAGGGGGGTCCCGGGGAGCGCGTCTGTATTTACAGGGGGGTCCCGGGGAGCGCGTCGGTATTTAAGGGGGTCCCGGGGGAGCGCGTCGGTATTTACAGGGGGGTCCCGGGGAGCGCGTCGGTATTGACAGGGGGTCCCGGGGAGCGCGTCGGTATTTACAGGGGGGGTCCCGGGGAGCGCGTCGGTATTTAAGGGGGGTCCCGGGGAGCGCGTCGGTATTTACAGGGGGGTCCCGGGGAGCGCGTCGGTATTTACAGGGGGGTCCCGGGGAGCGCGTCGGTATTTACAGGGGGGTCCCGGGGAGCGCGTCGGTATTTACAGGGGGGTCCCGGGGAGCGCGTCAGTGTTTACAGGAGGTCTCCAGCTGATTGCATATAGAGTGAAATCTTTGTGGAATGTCCATCCTTGCTTCCTGCGAGGTTTGGAGTTCACTCTGAATCTCAGCACCGCACTCACCCTCCCGCAGATCCCTCCTCCCTCCCCCTCCCGCAGATCCCTCCTCCCTCTCCCTCCCGCAGATCCCTCCTCCCTCCCCCTCCCGCAGATCCCTCCTCCCTCCCCCTCCCGCAGATCCCTCCTCCCTCTCCCTCCCGCAGATCCCTCCTCCCTCTCCCTCCCGCAGATCCCTCCTCCCTCTCCCTCCCGCAGATCCCTCCTCCCTCTCCCTCCCGCAGATCCCTCCTCCCTCCCCCTCCCGCAGATCCCTCCTCCCTCTCCCTCCCACTGATCCCTCCTCCCTCCCCCTCCTGCAGATCCCTCCTCCTCCTCCCTCCTACAGATCCCTCCTCCCTCTCCCTCCCACTGATCTCTCCTCCCTCTCCCTCCCACTGATCCCTCCTCCCTCCCCCTCCTGCAGATCCCTCCTCCCTCCCCCTCCCGCAGATCCCTCCTCCCTCTCCCTCCCACTGATCCCTCCTCCCTCCCCCTCCTGCAGATCCCTCCTCCTCCTCCCTCCTACAGATCCCTCCTCCCTCTCCCTCCCACTGATCTCTCCTCCCTTCTCCCTCCACACTGATCCCTCCTCCCTCCCCCTCCTGCAGATCCCTCCTCCCTCCCCCTCCTACAGATCCCTCCTCCCTCTCCCTCCCACAGTCATGAGCACACGGGACTTTCCAAAGAGACTTTGGCACAATGCCGTCAGTTGTCAGAAACCAGTTGTGTGCCGGGTGTTGTGAGGGAACCTGTCTCCTCATTGGCTGCCTTTGTGTCCCATCCCACAGACCACGGGTCAGCTGATGTTTGTCTCAGTGTGAGGGAGGGTAAAGTCTGATCCCGCACTCACTGATGGCACACTTCACGGTCACCCTGCTCACAGGTGAGTGAAGACCTTTACAACTGGACACCAAGCTCCCGGCTCAGAGATGGGGCTGCAGAGGACGGGGAGGGGTGTAGGATCCGGAGGGGGTTACAGAGACGGGGAGGGGTGTAGGGGCTGGAGGGGGTTACAGAGACGGGGAGGGGTGTAGGAGCTGAGGTAGTTATAGAGACGGGGAGGGAGTAGGGTTTGGAGGGTGTTACAGAGACGGGGAGGGGTGTAAGGGCTGGAGGGTGATACAGAGATAGGGAGGGGTGTAGGGGCCGGAGGGGGTTACAGAGACGGGGAGGGGTGTAGGGGCCGGATGGGGTTACAGAGACGGGGAGGGGTGTAAGGGTCAGAGGGGGCTACAGAGACAGGGAGGGGTGTAGGGGCCGGAGGGGGTTACAGAGACGGGGAGGGGTGTAGGGGTTTGGAGGGGGTTACAGAGACGGGGAGGGGTGTAGGGGCCGAGGGAGGTTACAGAGACGGGGAGGGGTTGTTGGGGCCGGAGGGGGTTACAGAGACTGGGCTGGTGTGGGTGGGGTTTCAGAGACTGGGGTGGCAGCCGGGGGGTGGGTTACAGAGATGGGGTCTAGGACTCCGTGCTTTGGACATTGTGCACCATCAGTGAACACCCCCACTACGGACCGTTGCCGTCAGGAAGCCCTCACGCTGTTCCCTTGCGACTGTACCAGGTGAAGCTCGGCCGCCCGGTTGTATCAGCATGAAGCTGTTGGCTGCTCTCCCCGTCTGCTGGCTGTTGTCCTGACCTCTGCGCTGGACACCCCCCAACCGTGCTGTGAGTCCACATCGAGCCGTCACTGAGCACAGTTCTGGTCGCGCAGCTGTGGGGGTGGGATGTCATCCATCGGGAAAGGGTGCGGGAATGATTCATGGGGACGTTACCGGGACCGGAGGGCTCGAGTTATATGCAGAGACTGGATGGGCCGGGACTGTTTTCCCTGGAGCAACGGAGACTGAGGGGTGACCTTGCAGAGGTTTATAAAACCCTGAGTGGTGCAGACAGGGTGAATGGTAACTTTGTTCCCCCAGGTGCGGGCACAGGTTCAAGGTGAGAGGGGAAAAATTTAAAGAGGACCTGAGGAGCAGGTTTGCACACAGAGGGTGGTGAGTGTGTGAAACGAGCTGCCAGAGGAGGTGGGAGAGGTGGGGACAGTTACAACCCATGAAAAGCATTTGGTCAGATGAAATGGGTTGGACAGGTGTCGAGGGATGAGGGCCAACATGGAGGCAACTGGGACTGCAGGCATGCAGTGGGCCAAAGGGACAGTCCTTGTGCTCCGTGATCCCACGGCTTTGCCCCCAGTCGAGCTGCCCCTCACGTGAACGCCAGCCCCAGCGAATGCCTCTGGGAGCGGCAGGGAGCGAGAATCCACCTGGGAACCCCGGTCGTTTGCCCACAATGCTGGGGACACTCCCTGGACACAGTCAACTTGTCGGGAGACCCCGTCGATTGAGCCCACACGGGCTACAACTGATCCCTCTTCCATTTTCGTTTCCTGAACCCCACAGTTTCCCCAGATCTCTTCGAAGGAATGATGACAGTTGTGAGTACAAATTTCACTCTGCTTTCCTCACTGCCTTTGTGTTTAACAATAACTGTTCTTGTACCGATTCTCCTCTCTTCAAACCGAGTGTAAAATTCAATTTTATTATGATTGCTGCTACCGAGGGGAGCCATCTCAATGAGGTCGTGAATTGAACCATCTGATTGCACGTTGCCAGGTCTGCTGCAGCCTGCTCTCTGATTGGCTGCAGACGAGCTGCTGGGAGAAACTATCCCTCCCAGGCTTCTCGTCCGCCTGCTTTTTCCCATCTGTCTGCAGGTTACCGTCCCCACAGTCATTGCCGACCTGTTCCCGCAGCAGTGGACCTCGCCTGGAGCACTGTGCACACTTTGGGCACCTTAGTTAAGGAGGGATCGTGCACTGGAAGCAGTGCAGCCGGGGGTCAGTGGGTCATCTTGCCCGTCACATCAGCTCATCTCCAACGTCAGGTAACCTGCTCCCCCTCTGTCCCCTCTCCCCCCCCCCCCGATCTGCCCAGTTCCTCCTCCAACCACCCCACCCCCATCACCCTCTCTCCCCCTCCCCCACCCACTGCCCATCACCCACACACCCCTCCCACTGGGACCCCCCCCCACTGTTCCCACCCGCCCTCCCCACCTCCCTCCACACCTCACCTTCCTCTCCTATCAGATCCCACCACCTGCAGCCCTCTGTCACCTCCACCCATCACCTCCCAGCCTCCGGCACCATCCCCACCCCTCCCTCCTCCATCTGCCGATCACCCCCCCCCCCACCCGGATCCACCCATCACCTGCCAGCCCTTGCCCCGCCCCCTCCCCCCACCTCTTTACACCGACTGCCTCCCCTCTGCCCTTTCAGTCCAGGGGAAGGGTCTCGACCCGAAACACCGACTCTCCATCTCCCTCCACAGACGCTGCCCGACCCGCTGAGTCCCTCCAGCAGAAGGTTTCTCACTGCAGTTTCCACCTCCGGCAGCCTCCCGTATACCTGGTTCCATCATCACCGGGGGTGGGGGGGGGTGTCCTGGGATGAAGGGGTTGATGTACGATGAGGCCCACACCCCGCGGAGTGTGGAAGGATGAGAGGTGGCTGCATTGGAGAGAGGGAGGGTAAATGTTTCCCCCCCCCCCGTGGGGGTATCTAGAATGGTGTGGGGCAAATCTCAGTGTCAAGAGTACAGCGGTGAGTCGGCATTCCTCCTCTCAGGGGCTGACGACTCGTTGCAATTCTTGCCCCTCGGAGAGTGGGGGGGGTGTGGGGTGGGAGGTGGGGTTGGGCGGTGCGGGTGTGGATGGGGGGTGTCAGCGAATCTACCAGAGGCTGGGTCAGGATCTGGGACTCAGGGTCACGGGGGTCCGAGGAAGATGGAGCTGAGGCCCAGGATGTGGCCAGGCAGGACATTGGGGGTTGGTGGAACGTCTCACGATTTCCTCCCCCCAACCCCAGCCCCGTGGTCACCTGAATCCAGAGTGGGAATCACCCCTCTCCCCACACCCCCCCAGGGATCTGTGACCCCTCGGTCCTCCCCACCTGACTCACCATCTTCATTCGACAGTTTTTCCCGGTCCAGTTCTTGGGAGACTACGGGAAGTTCTCCTACGATGCCGTTAACAAGAGGTTGTACTCCAATTTATTGATGAGCAGAGGGAGAAAACAGTGGCAACAGGTGAACATCCTGCTTTTCCAGAAGGTAAGGGAACAGATTCCAAACGGGACCCTTTTTCACTTTGAAATATCAAAATTCTAAAGAAGACAAAAGTGGAGCTTCGTGTCAGACGCACGTCCGTGTGTGCACAGGGGCAGTGAGACACCTGCAGCACAACATTAGAACCAGAACACAATCCACTGTAGTGCAGTGGTCCCAGTGTTGCTGTACTGAGGCAGTGATCAGGGACGTGCCGGTTGGTTGAAGAACCGAATGGTTGAAGGGAAGTCGCTGTTCCTGAACCTGGTGGTGTGGGGACTTCAGGCTTCTGTACCTCCTGCCCGACGGGAGCTGTGAGAAGATGGCACGGCCCGGATGGTGGGGATCTTTGATGATGGACGTTGCCTTCTTGAGGCAGCGCCTCCTGTAGATACTCCCGATGGTGGGGAGGGATGTGCCCATGATGTCTTGTGGCTGGGTCCAGTGCTCTCTGCAGCTTCTTACGTTCCTGCGCATTCGAGTTACCATCCCAGACCATGAAGCGACCGGTCAGGACACTTCCAACGGGACATCTGTAGAAGTTTGTTGGAGTGTTCGATGACGAGCCAAAACTCCTTAACCCCCTGAGGAAGTAAAGACGCTGGCGCACCTTCCTTGTGATTGCATCTACGTGCTGGGCCCAGGACAGGTCGTCCGATATGTTAATGCACAGGGATTTAAAGCTGCTGACCCTCCCCACTGCCGATCCCTCGGTGTAGACCGGCACACGTTTGCCCTCCTTCCCCTCCCTGAAGTCAACAATGGGTTGTTCACTGACCTCTGGCTGTGCCCATCCCACACACGACCCCTCACCCCCGCTGACCACAGAACCTCACACCAGGCAATGAGACGATGCTGTCCACAGCCGTCTGGACTGGTGGAGGTCCCTGTGTCTAGCGTCTCTTGGGGGTCTTCGTGTCTTGGCCTGGGGTCTCTCAGGGGTCCCCGTGTCTGGGTTCTCGGGGGGGGGGGGGGAGGGGGGGGGGGGGGGGGGGGGGGGGGGGGGGGGGGCGGGGGTTGGGGGCGCGTTCCAGGTGCCTGGGTCTGGGGTCTCTGGGGGGTCCTGGTGTCTGGGTCTGGGGTTTCGAGGGGGGTTCCCGGTGTCCGGATCTGGGGTCTCTCGTGGGTCCCAGTGTCTGGGGTCTCTGGTGAGGGTTGGGGGGGGTGGGGGATCCCGGTGCCTGGGTCTGGGGTCTCTTGGGGGGGGTCTCCGTGTCTGGGTCTGGGGTCTCTCAGGGGTCCTGGTGTGTCCCTCTGTAACCGGTTGCTGTTCCCAACTCCCCCACCCCCCCCCCCCCCCCCCCACAGTCGGTGATGTATCAGTACTTCCCCAACAACCAGACCTGCCTGAAGTCCCCGCTCGGGGCTCCATTCAGGAGATTTGGCGTTCCCAAAAACGCCACCTTCCTCGCCCAGACCTACATCGGAGTGCCACCCTTCCCTGGGACAGGGCTGCTTACCAATGGCTGGACTGGAAGTCGGGACGGAGGTAAGGAGTTTCCCTCAACGCCCCTCCCTCCCCACTCATTCCCTCAGCCCGTCCCTCAACCAGTCCCTCGGGAGTGAGGACGATTCACATTCACACCAGTCTGGTGACTTCTGAGGTGTCTCACTCTCTCTGTGCTGCCTTCTCGCTTCCTGTCCACCCCCTCTCCCCCATTGCCCCCCTCTCCCTCCCTCTCTCTCTTCCCCACCTTCTCCCCCCTCCTCCCTCCCTCTCTCCTTCCCATCGGTCACAGGGCAGCCCGGATCTCCTGTACTGATCTGTCCCTGTCAATGTTCTCCAGTCAGCTACCTGATGACGTTCATGGAATACAAGTGCCTCCCAAACTACCAGGCCTTCATTTCCACCAAGGGATGGTTCTCCGAATCGTAAGTCATCGCACACTTTCGCTCCCTCCATGTTCTATCCCCTCCTCTGCAATGTACTTCCCTCCCCCTCTCTCTGACCCCCCCTTCCAGCCCCTACACCCCACACCGTCCCTGCGCTCTGTTGCCCGGGGATGGTTGACCCCTTTCCCCAGTGCCGGTGGTGCCCTCTTGCGATGCGTTTGGAACAGGATGTGTCCGACCCCACAACCTTTCTGCTTTCGTTTCCAGTTTCTACAACCTGACCCTGGGGATCCAAGATCCGAGTGTCTTCATCCCACCTCCGGAATGTGGGGAACCCATTCCAGGAACGGTTCTCCCGAGTGACCAGTAGGGTCTCGGTCGAATGAAAACGAACATGGAGAGATTTCTGGATATTTGCGGAATTGAGGAATATGGGGACGGGGCAGTGCTGGCAAATCAGACGGGATCTTGTTAAATGGCGGAACAGGATCGAGGGCCCGAATGGCCTTCTCTTGCTACTAATCCTTATGTTCATTTGATGTATTTCAATAAAGTTTGATTGGATCTTGCTTGTCTCTGTGCTTCCTGAAGCCACAGCCGTTCCCGGGAATCACATGAAGCCGGAGAGCCGACAGTAGGGAGAAAGCACGGGTGGGGAGGAGGCCATTCAGCCCATTGTGGGCTCTTTGAAAGAGGGATAGAAGGATTCCCTCTCCCATTCCCCGTGACTCTGCACAGTCACTGGGCTGAGTCTCGGCAGCACCCAGAGCCGTTCACAACCAGACACCCACCCTGAGGAGCAGTCATCTCTCCGCAGACTGGCAGCTCCTCCCCGACATTGGACGGCTCATCTCAGGCTCGTCCAATGAGGGAAGAGGATGAAGATGGTGCCGCCAAAGGGAGGCGTGGTGGGGAATGTGGGGAAACCGGCTGTGCCCAGACGTACCTGCAGGGGCACCTGATGCAGTCTCTCACCTGGAATGTACCTGATCTCCGGGCTTGTGATCAGTTGGAACTGTCCCAAGGTCAACGTGAGGCTGCTCCGTGATACAAGACAGAGAGAGGAGAGGTGGTTTGATCTGTGTTCCCGCACACTCAGAGCTGCAGGAGAGAAACGTGACCTGGGCTTGGACTTCAAAAGGGACGAGTAAAGTACAGACACGAGACCAGAGAGGGTGCGGAAAAGATCCACCGGGATGTTTCTGGGACCGGAGGTCTTGGGGTATATAAGAAGAGTCCGGACAGGCTGGGACTGTTCTCCCTGGAGCGACGGAGGCTGAGGGCTGACCTTATAGAGGTTTATAAAATCAGGAGGGGCATAGATAAGGTCACAGTCTTTTCCCCAGGGTAGGGGAGTCTGAAACCAGAGGGCACAGGTTTAAGGTGAGAGGGGAGAGATTTCAAAGGGGTCTGAGGGGCAACTTCTTCACCCAGAGGGTGGTGGGTGTGTGGAATGAGCTGCCAGAGGAAGAGGTTGAGGCAACTGCAATTAGAACATTTAAAAGACTCTTGGACAGGTAAACGGATAGGAAAGATTGAGGGGGATTTGGGCCAAACAAGCTCAAATGGATCAGTTAGATAACTTGGTCAGCATGGACCAGTTGGGCCGAAGGGCCTGTTTCTGTGACAACAGGAGCTGGAATCTGGAGCAGGAAACAAACCGCTGGGGGATCTCAGCAGGTCGACATTTCGAGCTGAGACCCTGTCGTCAATCATTCTGCCCCCACAGATGCTGCCTGACCCGCTGAGTTTCTCCAGCAGAGCTGACGAGGGCTAGCAGTGCTTAACATTAAAGGAATGGTCTCTCACCACAGGGTGGTGTAATCCAGAGGCGCAAAGGGACTTGGGAAGTCCTCGTGCAGGATACCCTAAAAGTTAACCTCCAGGTTGAGTCGGTGGTGAAGGCGGCGAATGCAATGCTGGCATTCATTTCTGGAGGAATAGAATACAAGAGCACGGAGGTGATGTTGAGGCTCTATAAGGCATTGGTAAGACCTCACTTGGAGCACTGTGTGCAGTTTTGGGCTCCTTATTTAAGAAAGGATGTGCTGATGTTGGAGGGGATTCAGAGAAGATTCACTAGAATGATTCCAGGAATGAGAGGGTTAACACATGAGGAACATTTGACGGCTCTGGGGCTGTACTCCTTGGAGTTCAGAAGAATGAAGGGGGGACCTCATAGAAACATCTTCGAATGTTTAAAAGGCCTGGACAAAGTAGATGTGGCGAAGTTGTTTCCCATGGTAGGGGAGTCTAGTACAAGAGGGCACAACTTCAGGATTGAAAGGCGCCCATTCAGAACAGAGATGTGGAGAAATTTCTTCAGCCAGAGGGCGGTGAATCTGTGGAATCTGTTGCCACGGGCGGCTGTGGAGGCAAAGTCATTGGTGTATTTAAGGCAGAGATTGATAGGTATCTGAGTAGCCAGGGCATCACAGGTTACGGTGAGAAGGCGGGGGAGTGGGGCGAAATGGGAGAATGGATCAGTTCGTGATAGAATGGCGGAGCAGACTCGATGGGCTGAATGGCCGACTTCTGCTCCTTTGTCTTATGGTCTGTGTGTTTCTCCCAACTACAAACCGATTCACTCTGATTTGCCTCAATAACATCGCCCACAGTCAACTCTCTAAACCTTGTTCCTGATAAAGTTGCCCATCTGGCCCCGCCATGCTGGGGTTACTGCCCCTGACGGTGGTACAGTCTGTCCCTGTGTGTACACACCACCCTCCTGCTCATCACCAGCACAGGAAATCCAAAGAATATTTCATTGTCAGGGGTGCAGAGGGACTGGGAGTGGGGACAAGCCTCCTGCATTATGAGGGGAGACTAAGGGAGCTCGGGCTTTGCTCTTTGGAGAGGAGGAGGATGAGGGAGACATGATAGAGGTGTACAAAATATTAAGAGGAATAGATAGAGTGGACAGCCAGCGCCTCTTTCCCAGGGCACCAGTGCTCAATACAAGAGGGCATGGCTTTAAAGTAATGGGTGGGAAGTTCAAGGGAGATATCAGAGGGAGGTTTTTTCACCCAGAGAGTGGTTGATGCATGGAATACGCTGCCGGGGGGTGGTGGTGGAGGCAGGTACATTGGTCAAATTCAAGAGATTGCTAGATAAGCACATGGAGGAATTTAAAATAGAGGGATATGTGGGAGGCAGGCGTTAGATAGTCTTAGGTGAGGTTTAAGGTCAGCACAACATTGTGGGCCGAAGGGCCTGTATTGTGCTGTACTGTTCTATGTTCCTCTGACTGGGAGAGAACCCAAATGAGCCTGCAGATCCCAACAGCCCCCACCAGCTCAGACCTGGCGTCCGCTCAGCGGGGCACCTGCACTCCTCTCACCCTCCCCGGTGTTGGATCCCCCTCCCCATTCCCACCCCGACCTGTCTGTCCTCGGCCTCCTCTGTTGCCAGGGCAAGGCTCAACCCAAACCAGAGGAACTCCCCCCCCCCTCTACATCCCCCCCACCCCCAGGGGGTGTCTACACCCCGACGGCACGGACACTGAATTCTCCAACCTCAGGTAACCTGCTCCCCCTCTGTCCCTCCCCCCCCCCCCCCCGATCCACCCAGTTCCTCCTCAAACCACCCCACCCCCATCACCCTCTCTCTCCTCCCCCACCCACTGCCCATCACCCACACACCCCTCCCACTGGAATCCCCCCCCCCAACTGTTCCCACCTGCCCTCCCCACCTCCCTTATTTGGTTCCAGGCCCCACCTTCCTCTCCCATCAGATCCCACCACCAGCAGCCCTCTGTCACCTCCACCCATCACCTCCCAGCCCCCGTCACCATCCCCACTCCCCCCCCCTCCATCTGCCGATCACCCCCCCCACCCAGATCCACCCATCACCTGCCAGCCCTTGCCCCCACCCCTTTACACTGACGATCTCCCCTCTGCCCTTTCAGTCCAGGTGAAGGGTAAGTTGGTTTATTACTGTCACACGTACCGAGGTACAGTGAAAAACTTCGTCCTGCGTGCCGTCCATACAGATCATCTCATCACATCAGTGCATCGAGGAAGTACAAGGGAAAACAATAACAGAATGCAGAATAAAGTGTCACAGTTACAGAGAAAGTGCAGTGCAGGCAGACCATAAGGTGCAAGGGCCACGATGAGGTAGATTGTGAGGTCAAGGTTCCATCTTATTGTACTAGGGAGCCATTCAATAGTCTCCTAACAGTGGGACAGAAGCTGACATCTCAACCTGATACATCAACTATCCATCTCCCTCCACAGACGCTGCCCGACCCGCTGAGTCCCTCCAGCTCCAGACTCCAGCGTCCGCAGTCTCTGGTGTCCCCACTAGATGGGGCCCCCGCACCAACTCACACACCAGGGCACGCTGTCAGGGAGAAACCCGGCGCCGCAGAGTGTGGCTGTAACAAGAGCTGGGCTGCTGTGGAGGAGACCGAGGGCTCGACTGACACTGAACAGGGGGTGTAGTTACCCTTTAAACTCCTCAGTCCCCATGCAACTAGATTAATGAACACTGCCCTTTAAACCTTTCCCTAACCCTGGCTCTTTGCAAGGATGGTCCAAGTTGTGCAACTTCCCCTCTCCTTCTCTCTGCCTCTCCTGTTCCAGTCCCACAGCCACTTTGGAGTTCAGAGCACAACAACGCACTGTGTAAAAATAAAGCCTCCTCCACCCTCTCTCGTCTGGTTCCTTCACCCAATTGCCTTCAGTCTGTGTCCCACTCCTGTCCCTGCACACAGCTGGGTGAGAAAAGCCTGAGCCAGCTGCCCAAGTGCATGGGTCAGACCCACAAGGGGTTCAGAAGAGAACTGGTCCTCTCTATTGACAAGAGCTCATAACCTCGATAAGTAACAAAGCAGGGAGTCAGACATTAGTGCTGCTGCCTCCCAGCCCCAGAGACCCAGGCTCGATCCCGACCTCCGGCGCTGTCTGTGTGAAGTTTGCACGTTCTCCCCGTGACCGCGTGGTGCTCCGGTTCCCTCCCACGTCCTGACAACACGTGGGGTTGGTGGGTTCTCTTTGGAGAGGAGGAGGATGAGAGGTGACTTGATAGAGGTGTACAAGATGATAAGAGGCATAGATCAAGTGGACAGTCAGAGACTTTTCCCCAGGGTGACAATGGCTAACACGAGGGGGCATCATTTTAAGGTGATTGGAGGAAGGTATAAGGGGGACGTCAAGGGCAAGTTCTTTACACAGAGAGTGGTGGGTGTGTGGAACGCTCTGCCGGCAGAGGTTGTGGGGGCAGATACATTAGGGACATTTAAGAGACTCTTAGATAGACACATGAATGATAGAGAAATGGGGGGCTATGTGGGAGGGAAGGGTTAGATAGATCTTAGAGCAGGATATAATGTCGGCACAACATTGTGGGCCGAAGGGCCCATACTGTGCTGTAGTGTTCTATGTTCTACGTTAATTGGCCACAGTAAATTGCGCCCCCCCCCCACCGAGTGTGTGGGTGAGGGGTAAAACCTGGGGGGAGTTGGTGGGAATGTGGGGAGAATGGGATGGGGTCGGCACAGACTCGGTGGGCCAAAGGGACTCCATAACTCCAAAGGAACGTTAAGGGTTGTTCTTTACAGAGGAGACTTCAGTGGTATTGAGGGTCAGGGATTAAACTCAGTCTCAGGTTTGGAGGGAGAGAGGGTGGGGTTGTGCAGGACGGGGAGGTTCACCAGGATGTTGACCAGAGACACTGGGATCTGGAGCAACATCCCCTCTGCTGGAGGAACTCAGCGGGTCAGGCAGTGTCTGCAGGGGCGAGAGAGGAACAGCCGACATTTCGGACCTGATGCAGGGTTTCGACCTGAAATGCTGACAGTTCCTTCCTGCCCATTCCCCCCCCCCCCCCCCCCCCCCCCCCCCCCCCCCCCCCCCCCCCCCCCCCCCCCGCTGCCCCCTGCAGATTGTACCCTGCCCAGGACCGCAAGAAGCTGCAGAGAGTTGTGGACACAGCCCAGTGCGTCACGGACACCAGCCTCCCCTCCTTGGACTCTGTCTTTACCTCTCGTTGTCTTGGTGAAGCAGCCAGCATAATCAAAGACCCCACCCACCCGGGTCATTCTCTCTTCTCTCCTCTTCCATCAGGTAGAAGATACAGGAGCCTGAGGGCACGTCCCACCAGACTTAAGGACAGCTTCTACCCCGCTGTGATAAGACTATTGAACGGTTCCCTTATACAATGAGATGGACTCTGACCTCACGATCTACCTTGTTGTGACCTTGCACCTTATTGCACTGCACTTTCTCTGTAGCTGTGACACTTTACTCTGTACTGTTATTGTTTTTACCTGTACTACATCAATGCACTCTGTACTAACTCAATGTAACTGCACTGTGTAATGAACTGACCTGTACGATCGGTTTGCAAGACAAGTTTTTCACTGGACCTCGGTACAAGTGACAATAATAAACCAATACCAATACCCACTGAGTTCCTCCAGCAGAGGGTTTGCTGTTTCACCAGGGATGGGAGCACTTTAGTTACGGAGATAGATTAGACAGGGTGGGGTTTTCTTCTCTGGAACGGCAGACACTGGGGGACAACCTGATAGAGGTTTACAAGATTATGAGAGGAATTATAGATGGTCAGAGGCTTTTACCCATGCGGGGAGGGAGGGGGGGGTTGTAATAAGCGAGAGGGCGTGGGTTTGTGAGAGGAAGGGGGTTTAAAGGGGACAGAACATAGAACACAGAACACTACAGCACAGTACAGGCCCTTCGGCCCACGATGTTGTGTCAACAATTTATCCTGCTCTAAGATCTATCTAACCCTTCCCTCCCACATAGCCCCCCATTTCTCTATCATTCATGTGTCTATCTAAGAGTCTCCTAAATGTCCCTAATGTATCTGCCCCCACAACCTCTGCCGGCAGTGCGTTCCACACACCCACCACTCTCTGTGTAAAAAAACTTACCCCTGACATCCCCCTTATACCTTCCTCCAATCACCTTAAAATTATGTCCCCTCGTGTTAGCCATTGTCACCCTGGGGAAAAGTCTCTGACTGTCCACTCGATCTGTGCCTCTTATCATCTTGTACACTATCAAGTCACCTCTCATCCTCCTCCTCTCCAAAGAGAAAAGCCCGAGCTCGCTCAACCTATCCTCATAAGACATGCTCTCCAATCCTGGCAGCATCCTGGTAAATCTCCTCTGCACCCTCTCTAAAGCTTCCGCATTCTTCCTATAACGAGGCGACCAGAACTGAACACAATACTCCAAGTGTGGTCTGACCAGAGTTCTATAGAGCTGCAACATCACCTCGCGGCTCTTGAACTCAATCCCCCGACTAATGAAGGCCAACACTCCATACACCTTCGTAACAACCCTATCAACCTGCATGGTAACCTTGAGGAATCTGTGGTCGTGGACCCCAAGATCTCTCTGTTCCTCCACACTGCTAAGGGTCCTGCCATTAACCTTGTATTCTGCCTTCAAATTCGATCAAATTTTCCACACAAAGCAGGTGATATCTGGAACGGGCCGGGAGAGGAGGGGGTGGAATCAGATACAGTCACAATGTTTGGAAGGTATTCAGACAGCACTTGAATAGACAAGGTATAGATGGATAGGGTCCTAGTGCAAGCAAATGGGATTAGTGTGGCTGGACAAAAGAGTCGGTATGGACAGAGTGGGCTGAAGGGCCTGTGGCTGTGCTGTAAATCTCCGTGACACAATGACTCATCAAACAGCTTCCTCCTGGGTGATAAAACAGCCAACAAGAAAGTATTTAAGAACATACACATCGCCTTTTTGGAAAAAAATCTGGAGTGTAGTGTGCAGTTCTGGTTTCCCCGTTACAGGAAGGATGCGGAGGCTTTGGAGGATGCTGCCTGGATTAGAGGGCATGAGCTATAAGGAGAGGTTGGACAGACTTGGGTTGTTTTCTCTGGAGCAGCAGAGGCTGAGGGGAGAGCTGATAGAGGTTTATAAAATCCTAAAATATAGGTAAGGTGGGTGGTCAGAATCCTTTTCGCCAGAGTAGAAATGTCAGGTACTAGAGGATACGCATTTCAGGTGAGAGGGGGAAGTTTAAAGGAGATGTGTGGGGCAGTTTTTTTTTACACAGAGCGGTGGGTGCCTGGAATGAGCTGCCAGGGGTGGAGGTGGAGGCAGATACAATAGAGAAAAGAGATAACTATCTTTATTAGTCACATGTACATCGAAACACACAGTGAAATGCATCTTCTGCGTAGAGTGTTCTGGGGGCAGCCCACAAGTGTCGCCACGCTTCCGGCGCCAACATAGCATGCCCACAACTTCCTAACCTGTACGTCTTTGGAATGTGGGAGGAAACCGGAGCACCCGGAGGAAACCCACGCAGACACGGGGAGAACGTACAAACTCCTTACAGACAGCGGCCGGAATTGAACCAGGGTCACTGGCGCTGTAATAGCGTCACACTAACCGCTACACTACCGTGCCTGCACCTGGGTTTAAGAGGCTGTTAGACAGGCACGTGAATGTGCAGGGAATAGAGGGATGTGGATCATGTGCAGGCAGAAGGGATTTAGTTTAATTCAGCATCGTGGTCAGCACAGACATGGTGGGCCGAAGGGCCTGTGCTGTACTCTTCCGTGCTTTGTGAGTTCCAAACCACATTTGACTAGTTAGAAAGTTGTGTTGTGTGATCCAGCGTTCCTCTCAAATGAGGTGGGACCTAGACAGTGGTCATTAGTCAAGGAGCTGCCTGAGTTATATTTCTGCCTGTCAGGTGTCTTCACTGTTCGGGGAACTGGAAATGTCCCCACGTGCCGGGAATGTGGGGTCAGGTACCGAGCACTGCGCCAACGGAACGTTTGCTCACGCCCTCACTTCATAAACATTTTGCAAAGTCTCAATAAGGAAGGGGAGGTGGGACACTTTGTGGAGGGGATTCCAGAGCTCGGGGTCCAGATACAGAGACGGGGAGGGGTGTAGGGGCCGGAGGGGGTTACAGAGATGGGGAAGGAAAGGGCATTCTGGGCTGTGGAAAGGTTAGAAGTCTGAGTGGAACTGTTCTGTGAGTGTGAGTGTCTGTGCGTGAGAGTGAGCAAGTGTATGTGTCTCTGTGCATGTGTGAGTGCGCCTGTGAGTGTGTGTGTGTGTTTGTGTGTGTGTGTGAGAGAGTGTGTGTGCCTGTCAGGGTCTCAGAAGGCAAAGGACTCCGAACACAGTCTGGAGAGGAATGATTTATTTACAAAAGACAAACAAGGGAAAATGGTAGCAGGAATAACACACACACACGCGCACAGTTGATAGCGAGCATGGGGAAATCACAACAGGGGTAAAATATACACACACACACAACGAACTGGGTACAGACAATCAAGGAAAAACAATACGATACCCACCACCCCTTGATTCAGTGCAGGCACAGCTCTCTGCTACTAGGGACACTAACTAAAACACTCCCAACCCTTTAACAGTGCGCACCTCACCAATGACTTCTCCAGCACCGTTCCACGGTCCTCGGCCTGGAGTGAAGCAGGGTGGCGCCTTGGAGACAAAAGAGGAAGAGCCAAGCACATGTGGCGTTCTTTATAGTGCTGGAGGGGTGGGGGGGGGGGGCGCAGGTAATTTGCAAAGGCCAATGTCCAGGTGTGCACTGATGGGTGGGGCGGAGCCAAACCTTGATTGGCGGTGGTGTGTCTTCCAACCAGGTAGAGGGCAGTGCTGTCACATGATAACCACAACCCTCCACAATACAGTGCCTCTGTGTGTGTGTGTGTGTGTGTGTGTGTGTGTGTGTGTGTGTGCATGTGTGCGCTCCTGTGCCTCTGTGTGTGAGTGTGTGTGTGTGTGTTGACTGTACTTCTGGTCAGGATGTCACCCCAACAACCACATTCCTAATCCCCCATCCCCACACCTGTTTTCCGAGATCTGGGTAGTTTGTAGGGGAACTGGAATTCTTGCCCTCGACCCTCCCCCTGACCCTCCCTCCGGATGCCTCCTGTCCTGGGCAGGAAGCCGCCCACCCTATTCCCACACCAAGGCATGCTCACACCACACCACCCTCACAGGGCAGCCCAATACCCAGGGGGGCAGGGAACTATGGGCAGGAGCCTCCAGAACACAGCAGAGTCCGATCCAAACTGAGCTGTGGCTGGGTGTTGGGACAGGGGAGGCGACCCAGACTGAATGGGGGAAAGAGGAGTATTCTCCCCACCCCCTCCCATCGGGCAGAAGGTACAAAAGCCTGAAAGCACATACCACCAGGCTCAAGGGCAGCTTCTATCCCGCTGTTATCAGACTCTTGAACAGGCTCTCACCCGCTAAAGGATGAACTCTTGATCTCCCAATCTACCTCGTTGTGGCCCTTGCACCTTATTGTCTGCCTGCACTGCACTTTCTCTGTAGCTGTGACACTTTATTCCGCATTCTGTTTCTCTGTTATACTCCCTCGATGTGCTGATGTATGGGATGATCTGTCTGCATGGCACGCAGACAAAATCTTTTCACTGTATCCGTGAAACATAATGAGGAGACCACTAACAGCGTTGACATACAGTGGGATCTTGTGGACCAAGTCCATCGGTCCCTGAAAGTGGTCACACAAGTCGATAGGGCGGTAAAGAAGGTGTGTGGCGTGCTTGCCTTCATTGGTTGAGGCACTGAGTTCAAGGGTCAGGAAGTTACATTGCAGCTTTATAAAACTCCGGATAGGCTGCATCTGGGGTATTGCATTCAGTTCTGGGCGTCCTGTTACAGGAAGGGTGTGGGGGCTTTGGAGAGGGTGCAGGAGAGGTTCACCAGGACACTGCCTGGATTAGAGGGCATGAGCTATAAGGAGCGGTTGGACAAGCTTGGGTTGTTTCCTCTGGAGCGGTGGAGTCTGAGGGGAGACCTGATAGAGGTTTATACCTTCTAATCTGGGAAGGAGGGAACTGTTCCAATGTGACAGGCTCCACCTGAACCAGGGCCTCCAAATGGTAGCCAGGATGTGGGGTACAAATTACAACAGGAGATAGAAAAGGCATGTAAGAAGGGCAATGTGACGGTGGTCATGGGGGATTTCAATATGCAGGTAGACTGGGAAAATCAGGTTGGTGCTGGATCCCAAGAGAAGGAATTTGTAGAATGCCTACAGGATGGCTTTTCAGAGCAGCTTGTGGTCGAGCCCACTGGGGAAAAGGCAATTCTGGATTTGGTGTTGTGCAATGAACCAGATTTGATTAGGGAGCTGAAGGCAGAGGAACCCTTAGGAGGCAGTTATCATAATATGATAGAATTCACCCTGCAGTTTGAGAGGGAGAAGCTAACATCAGATGTATCGGTGTTACAGTTGAGTAAAGGTAACTACAGGGGCATGAGAGAGGAGCTGGCCAAAGCTGATTGGAAGGGCACCTGAGCCGGGATGACGGTACAGCAGCAATGGCAGGAGTTTCTGGGAGTAATTCGGAAGACTCAGGATCAGTTCATCCCAAAGAAGCAGCAGCATTCTAAAGGGAGGATGAAGCAACCATGGCTGACAAGGGAAGTCAAAGACAACATAAAAGCAAAAGAGAGGGAGTACAATATTGCAAAAATCAGTGGGAAGCTAGAGGATTGGGAAGCTTTTAAAAACCAACAGACGGCAACTGAAAAAGCAATAAGGGGAGAAAAGATGAAATATTCAAGTAAGCTGGCCAATAATATACAAGAGGAGACCAAAGGGTCTTTCAGATATATAAAGAGTAAAAGAGGCAAGAGTGGACATGGGACCACTGGAAAATGACGCTGGGGAGGTAGTAATGGGGAACAAAGAAATGACGGATGAACTGAATAAGTATTTTGTTTCAGTCTTCAGTGTGGAAAACACAGCAATGTGCCAGAGATTCGAGAGAGTCAGGGGGCAGAAGTGAGTGTCGTTGCTATTATTAAGGAGAAGGTGCTTGGGAAACTGAAAGGTCTGAAGGTGGATAAGTCACCTGGACCGGATGGTCTACACCCCAGGGTTCTGAAAGAGGCAGCTCAAGAGATTGTGGAGGCATTAGTAGTGATCTTTCAAGAATCACTGGAGTCAGGAATGGTTCCAGAGGACTGGAAAATCGCATATGTCACTCCACTCTTTAAGAAGGAAGGGAGGCAAAAGCCAGGAAATTATAGGCCAGTTAGCCTGACTTCAGTGGTTAGTAAGATGTTAGAGTCTATTATTAAGGATGAGGTTTCGGGGTACTTAGAAGCTCATGATAAAATAGGCTGAATTCAGCATGGTTTCCTTAAGGGGAGATCTTGCCTGACAAATCTGTTGGAATTCTTTGAGGAAGTAACAGGCAGGATAGACAAGGGAGAGTCAGGGGATGTTGGTTACTTGGATTTTCAGAAGGCCTTTGACAAGGTGCCGCACATGAGGCAGCTAAACAAGACGGGAGCCCATGGTGTTACAGGAAAGGTACCAGCATGGATAGAAGGTTGGCTGACTGGCAGAGGGCAAAGAGTGGGAATAAAGGGGGCCTTTTCTGGTTGGCTGCCGTGACTAGTGGTGTTCCGCAGGGGTTGGTGTTGGGTCCGCTACTCTTCACGTTGTATGTTAATGATCTGGATGACAGAATTGATGGCTTTGTGGCCAAGTTTGCGGATGATACAAAGATAGGTGGAGGGGCAGGTAGTGTTGAGGAAGCAGGGAGTCTGCAGAAGGACTTGGACAGGTTGGGACAATGGGCAACGATGTGGCAGATGGATACAGCGTAGGGAAGTGTACGGTCATGCACTTCGGTAGAAGGAATAAAGGCGCAGACTATTTTCTAAACAGGGAGCAAATTCAGAAATCGGAGGCGCAGAGGGACTTGCGAGTCCTAGTGCAGGATTCCCTGAAGGTTAACTTGCAGGTTGAGTCGGCAGTAAGGAAGGCAAATGCAATGTCAGCATTCATTTCGAGAGGACTGGAATATAAAAGCAAGGATGTAATGCTGAGGCTTTATAAGGTGTTGGTCAGACCACATTTGGAGTATTGTGAGCAGTTTTGGGCCCCATATCTAAGGAAGGATGTGCTGGCATTGGAGAGGGTCCAGAGGAGGTTTACGAGAATTATCCCGGGAATGAAAGGGTTAATGTATGAGGATGGCTCTGGGCCTGTACTCATTGGAGTTTAGAAGGATGAGGGGGGATCTCATTGAAACTTACCAAATATTGAAAGGCCTGGACAGAGTGGACGTGGAGAGGATGTTTCCATCAGTGGGAGAGTCCGGGATCCGAGGGCACAGCCTCAGAATGAAGGGACGTCCCTTTAGAACTGAGATGAGGAGGAATTTCTTCAGCCAGAAGATGGTGAATCTGTGGAATTCATTGCCACAGATGGCTGTGGAGGCCAAGTCATTGGGTGTAGTTAAGGTGGATGTTGATAGGTTCTTGATTAGTGAGGTCACGGGGAGAAGGCAGGAGAATGGGGTTGAGAGGGAAAAATAAATCAGCCGTGATCGACTGGCGAAGCAGACTCGATGGGCCAGATAAAGGCCACTATCTTCATCCCAGGGTAGAAATGTCAAATACCAGAGGACGTGCATTTACGGTGAGAGGGGGAAAGTTTAAAGGAGATGTGCGGGGCAAGTTTTTTTACACAGAGAGCGGTGGGTGCCTGGAACGGGCTGCCAGGGGTGGGGGTGGAGGCAGATATGAGACGTGTTTGAGAGGCTCTTAGATAGGCACTTGAATGTGCAGGGATCACGTGCAGGCAGAAGGGATTAGTTTAGTAGGCTTCTAATTAGTTTGGCACAATGTGGTGGGCCGAAGGGCCTGTTCTTGTGCTGTTCTAAGTTCTCTGTCCTATAACAAAACTAAACCAATAACCAATAACCACTCGGGAAGCCACCAAACCCTCTGGGCTTCTTTTGTTTTTTATTGACGAGAACACAGATAATGTTCATAAATAACAAAACAGGGACTCAAACGAACACTAAAAGGGACAGACGTTTACAGAGGAGTGTTAAGATAATGGTTTAGGGACAGTGCTTAGTTCCGATCTAAGATTCGTAAACAAATGTAAACCGACAGAGCAAGGCAGGGTTCCGCTAGGCAGACGTAACGAGGAGCAGGTCCGCCACTCTCCAGTTGGGCTCCGGGGTCTCGGTTGGTCACCCAACCTGGGCACTGTCGATTCAAGTGGTAAGCACCTCTGAGGACGGGCATTGGCTGGGCTGTGTCTGAAAACTCACTCCCTCGGAAGGCAGGCGGCTGGGTCTCTGTGCGCTTAGAAGCACTTCCTGTGGACAATGGAGGGGCCTGCCTCGTCGTACTCCTGCTTGCTGATCCACATCTGCTGGAAGGTGGAGAGAGAAGCCAAGATGGAGCCTCCGATCCAGACGGAGTATTTACGTTCTGGTGGGGCAATGATCTGTGGTGGGCGGCAGAGGAGAGAGAGGGGCAGGGGAAAGAGAGAGAGAGAGAGAGAGAGAGAGAGAGAGAACATGAGAATTTAGTGTCTTAAATCATAGAACAGAACACAGCACAACATTTTAATAATATCCCTCCATTTTAAATTCCTCCCTATGCTTATCCAGTAATCTCTCAAATTTGACCAATGTACCTGCCTCCACCACCACCCCAGGCAGCGCATTCCATGCCCCAACCACTCTCTGGGTAAAAAACCTCCCTCTGATATCTCCCTTGAACTTCCCACCCATTACTTTAAAGCCATGCCCTCTTGTATTGGGCATTGTTGCCCTGGGAAAGAGGCGCTGGATGTCCACCCTATCTATTCCTCAATATTTTGTACACCTCTATCATGTCTCCCCTCATCCTCCTCCTCTCCAAAGAGTAAAGCTCCAGCTCCCTCATAATGCATCCTCTCTGAACCAGGCAGCATCCTGGTAAATCTCCTCTGCACCCTTTCCAACGCCTCCACATCCTTCCATAATGAGGCGACCAGAACTATCATCCATCGAGAATCTCTTGTCTTTACTATGTGTGAATCCAGTCGCAAACCAATGTGGAGATTTTGACAGCAGTTTATTCATGGAGTTCATCACCCATCTGTGATCGCCCGTCAACTGAGAAGGCAGGTAGGAGCCAACCACAGTGGTGGGCCTGGAGATGCGAGATTCCCCCAGCAGAAGCAACAAAGACAGACGTCTTCTGCTGAGGGAGATTGGTGAACTAGATCCTTATAGGGACAGTACACTGTTAATGGCAGGACCCTTAGCAGTGTTGATGTACAGAGAGATCTTGGGGTCCAAGTCCACAGCTCCCTGAAAAAGGCCACGCAAGTTGATAGGGCAGTAAAGAAGGCGTTCGGCATGCTTGCCTTTATTAGTCAAGGCACCGAGTTCAAGAGTCTGGAAGTTACGTTGCAGCTTTATAAAACTCTGGCCTCATCTGGAGTATTGCATTCAGTTCTGGTCGCCCCATTACAGGAAGGATGTGGAGGCTTTGGAGAGGGTGCAGAAGAGGTTCACCAGGATGCTGCCTGGATTAGAGGGCATGAGATATAAGGAGAGGTTGGACAAACTTGGGTTGTTTTCTCTGGAGCAGTGGAGGCTGCGGGGAGACCTGATAGAGGTTTATAACATTATGAGAGGCACAGATAGAGTAGACAGCTGGTATCTTTTCCCCAGGGTCGAAATGTCTAATACTAGAGGGTATGCTTTGAAGGTGAGAGGGGTTACATTTTTTTATACAGAGAGTGGTGGGTGCCTGGAACGGGCTGCCAGGGTTGGGGGTGGAGGCAGATACGATAGAGGGGTTTAAGAGGCTCTTAGAGAGGCACATGGATGTGCAGAGAATGGAGGGATATCGACCATGTGCAGGCAGAAGAGATTAGTTAAATTAGGTGTTTAGTTACTAGTTTAATTAGTTTGGCACAACTTGGTGGGCCGAAGGGCCTGTTCCTGTGCTGGACTGTTCTATGTTCTAGATGGGTTCCTACAACAATCTGGTAGATCCCAGGAGAGACTTGAACTTGCGTTGGTCGATCAATCTTTGACTGCTGCACTGGTAATTCTACTGGCCGCACAGTTGGTTTGGGGAAGGGCAATAGATGCCAGAGACCCATGTCACCCAGGGACAGTGAAGATGGAGCCCGCCTCCGCCCCCCCCCCCCCCCCCCCCCACCAAACCCTGCCTGCCCTCACCTTGATCTTCATGGTACTGGGAGCCAGAGCAGTGATTTCCTTCTGCATGCGGTCAGCGATACCAGGGTACATGGTGGTGCCGCCAGAGAGCACGTTGTTGGCGTACAGGTCCTTGCGGATGTCAATGTCACACTTCATGATGCTGTTGTAGGTGGTTTCATGAATGCCGGCCGACTCCATACCTGGGGCAAGCAGGGAGGGGCGGTGAGTGAAATGGCTTCTCAACTGGTCCACCGCCCCTCCGCACCTCCCCCCTCCCCTCCGCGCCAAATCCTGCTCCTCAAACCCTTCCCCTCTCACTCTTCCCTTACGTCATGGGACAGTCCCTCTCGGGACAACAATCCAGCCAATCCTTCCTGGGGCTCGGACGCTGGACACACGCACACACAGTTCCCCAAGTGTAGATCCCCCCACAGACTCTGCAGTGAGAGATAGTTATCAGAGAGTTCATTGCCACAATGGGCTGCCACAGGACTCAGGAACAGTAACATTTAGGAGGCATCTGACAGATGAATGAGCAAGGGACACAGAATTAATGCAGGCAAGTGGGATTACACAGAGAGCCAGCATAGACATGTTGGGCTGAAGGGCCTGTATCTATGCTGTACATCCCTATGACTACAAGTGTATGGATCAGATAACACCAAGAATGTATAGACTGGGCAACACAGAGAATCTAAAGAAAGCCATGCACTTTTTTCCATATTTCTTACGACTATTTTTTATGAATAAAGTCTACTTTTGAACTAAAACAAAATGCCCCTTTCCTCCTCAGTGAGTCCATTGGTCGGGCACTTGCAGAGATGGCAGACGAAGAGCTCAAGTCAAGTCGAGTTGAGTTTATTGTCCTGTGCACAAGCACGGTGAGGTGCAGGTACAGTGAGAAATTTGCTTGCAGCAGTGTCACAGGTGCATAGACAACTCGGAATAGACGGTATGAGCTATATGGAGTATTGCACTCAGTTCTGGTCGCCCCGTCACAGGACGGGTGTGGAGGCTTTGGAGAGGGTGCAGAGGAGGTTCACCAGGATGCTGCCTGGATTAGAGGGCATGAACTATAAGGAGAGGTTGGACAAACTTGGGTTGTTTTCTCTGGAGTGTCAGAAGCTGAGGGGAGACCTGATAGGGGTTTATAAAATTATGAGAGGCATAGACAGGGTAGACAGTCGAAATGTCAAATACTAGAGGACATGCGTTTAAGGGGAGAGGGGGTAAGTTTTTTACACAGAGAGTGGTGGGTGCCTGGAATGGGCTGCCAGTGGTGGGGGTGGAGGCAGATACGATCGAGGGGTTTAAGAGGCTGTTAGACAGACAGGTGAATGTGCAGGGAATGGAGGGAGACGGACCGCGTGCAGGCAGAAGGGATTTAGTTTAATTCAGCATCATGTTCAGCACAGACATGGTGGGCCGAAGGGCCTGTTCTTGTGCTGTGCTGTTCGATATGTCCATGTCTGATATAAATTATACAAGACAGTGAAGTGAAGAGAGAGACTGTGCAAAATAGACACAATCAGAGAGAAGTCCACAGCAGAGCAAGAGGTGGTGCGTAGTGTTCCGTCGCTGAGGTAGGGTTAGGGGTGTGCAGGTCTGTTCGAGAACCTGATGGTTGTCGGGAAGTAGCTGTTCCTGAACCTGGTGGTGTGGGACTTCAGGCTAAGGACGTCTGCAGGAACCAAACTCTTACCGATGAAGGAAGGCTGGAAGAGGGTCTCGGGGCATCGGAAACGTTCATTGCCAATGGTGATGACCTGACCGTCAGGCAGTTCATAGCTCTTCTCCAGGGAGGAAGAGGAGGCTGCAGTGGCCATCTCATTCTCGAAGTCCAGAGCCACATAGCAGAGCTTTTCCTTGATGTCACGGACAATCTCACGTTCAGCTGTGGGGAGAGAAGGCCCAGGGGTGAGTCGGGGAGCGGCAGGGTGGGGGGGGGAAGGCGGTCACACCCGCATGAGCCTGGCGCCTCACTCACCGGTGGTGACGAAGGAGTAGCCACGCTCAGTCAGGATCTTCATCAGGTAGTCAGTCAGATCACGGCCAGCCAGATCCAGGCGCATGATGGCGTGGGGGAGAGCGTAGCCTTCATAGATGGGGACGTTATGGGTCACACCATCTCCAGAGTCCAGCACGATACCTACAGCACCGGGAGAGCCAGTGAGACCCTCTGAACTCGGCAACATACAACTTAGGAGCAGGACAAGTCCATACACTGACATTCTACAACATCATGCCTCAACTCGATGCAGGAGAGGTTCACCAGGACGCTGCCTGGATTAGAGGGCATGTGCTATAAGGAGAGGTCGGACAGACTTTGGTTGTTTTCTCTGGAGCGTTGGAGGCCGAGGAGAGACCTGATAGAAGATTGAGAGGCACGGACAGAGTAGATAGCCGGTATCTTTTTCCCAGGGTCGAAATGTCCAATACCAGAGGTCATGCATTTAGGGTGAGAGGGGGAATGTTCAAAGGAGATGTGTGGGGCAGGTCCTTTACACAGAGAGTGGCGGGTGCCTGGAATGTGCTGCCAGGGGTGGGGGTGGAGGCAGATACGACAGAGGGGTTTAAGAAGCTCTTAGACTGGCCCATGGATGTGCAGGGAATGGAGGGAGATGGGCAGTGTGTCGGCAGAAGGGATTAGTTTATTTAGGCGTTTAATTAGTTTGGCGCAGCATCATGGGCCGTAGCTGTGCTGCACTGTTCTGTTTCCGACCTCTCCATTCCCTCCTTCCCCCTGTAATCTCTATAAACCTCCATAAAACCCTGGCTGGGCCACAGCCGGAGGATAGTGTCCTGCTCCGGGCCGCACCCTGGGGTAGATGCGACCGCTCCAGAGAGGGTGGGGGAAGGGATTTACCGAGGGGGTTCCGGGCACGGGGGACTTTAGTTCCGTGGACGGACGGGAGACGGTGGAGGGGTTGGGGGGGCGTTCTCCCTGGGACGGAGGAGGCAGTGGGGGGATCTGACGGAAGGGTCCACACCTCACGAGGGGCACGGATGGAGCCGATAGGGAGAGAGTGAGAGAGAGAGAGAGAGAGTGAGTGTTCCCACTGGCAGAGAGGTCAGGGAGCAGGGGACGGAGAACGAAGGGGAGAGGAGGCAGGACCGGGAACGGGACAAGGGGGACCTTTTCTTCGCAGCGAGCGGTTGGTCAACAGGAGGGAGGGAGTGTGCAGGGGAGTGGCTGGATCACACACTCGACAGGCTGTGGCCTCCACCCCGATCCACGACGCGCCCTAATGCCTCTCCCACTCCCATCCCTCCACCCAAGGAGAAGAAAAGAAGGTCCAACTGTACCAGTAGTACGGCCAGAGGCGTAAAGGGACAGAACGGCCTGGATGGCCACATACATGGCGGGAACGTTGAAGGTTTCAAACATAATCTGTGTCATCTTCTCTCGGTTGGCCTTGGGGTTGAGTGGGGCTTCAGTGAGCAGGGTGGGGTGTTCCTCAGGAGCCACGCGCAGCTCGTTGTAGAAGGTGTGATGCCAGATCTTCTCCATGTCATCCCAGTTGGTGATAATGCCGTGCTCAATGGGGTATTTCAGGGTCAGGATACCTCTCTTGCTCTGGGCCTCATCCCCTACGTAGGCATCTTTCTGGCCCATACCTACCATGACACCCTAGAACAAGAGGTGGGGGTTAGTCAGGCTCCACAGCGACCGGACCTGGGCACATCCTTCTGGTGGGTTCAGTAAGAAGATCCCAGGCCTTGGGAGATTTACCTACACCCCTTCCTTCCTCTTGTGCCTGAACAGGAAGCAGGCAGGGTAGTGTAGTGGTTAGCGTGACGCTATCACAGCGCCAGCGACCCGGGTTCAATTCCCACCGCTGTCTGTAAGGAGTTTGTACGTTCTCCCCGTGTCTGCGTGGGTTTCCTCCGGGTGCTCCGGATTCCTCCCACATTCTAAAGATGTACGGGTTAGGAAGTTGTGGGCATGCTATGTTGGCGCCGGAAGCGTGGCGACACTTGCGGGCTGCCCCAGAACACTCTACGCAAAAGATGCATCTCACTGTGTGTTTCGATGTACATGTGACTAATAAAGAAATCTTATCTTATCTCAGGGTCCACTAACTTGGTGGGTGTGGAGTCACATATAGACCCAAACCAGGTATGGATGGTCTGGAGTCACATACAGACCCAGACCGGGTACGGACGGTCTGGGGTCACATATAGACCCAGACCGGATACGGACGGTCTGGGGTCACATACAGACCCAGACCGGGTACGGACGGTCTGGGGTCACATACAGACCCAGACCGGGTACGGATGGTCTGGGGTCACATACAGACCCAGACCGGGTACGGACGGTCTGGGGTCACACATAGACCCAGACCGGGTACGGACGGTCTGGGGTCACACATAGACCCAGACCGGGTACGGACGGTCTGGGGTCACACATAGACCCAGACCGGGTACGGGTAGGCATCTCCTTCACTGAAGGATGGGCAGGTAGTTATGACTCTCTGGTAGTTCAGAGGCCACCCTTGTTAATGGTTAGTTGTTTTTCTTAAAATTCCAAACCATTAACTGAACTTAACTACGACACCTACCAGGTGGGGCGATTTGAGGAGGGGAGAGGGGCCGGGGAAAGCAGGAAAGTGGGATCTGAGGGAGCATCAAAGTCGGCTCTTCCCAGTGTAGGATTGGACCACGGACGGGATGAACCCATTCCCCAGTGTGGGATCTGGGCTGGAGGCAGGGTTAACCCATTCCCTACCACGGGAGCTCCCTACTCTCTGGGACGGCCGGCTTTAAGGCACAGGAAGAGGCGGCAGGATGGAAGGAAGCCGGAAACAGATCACTGGCCATATTGTCAGGGGCTGTGAGGGAGGAGATGCACAGGACAGGGGTACACAGGTGGGGTATGGGGGTACACAGGACAGGGGTACACAGGTGGGGTATGGGGGTACACAGGACAGGGGTACACAGGTGGGGTATGGGGGTACACAGGACAGGGGTACACAGGTGGGGTATGGGGGTACACAGGACAGGGGTACACAGGTGGGGTTGGCGTACAGGTGGGGGGGTGGGGATACACGGGGGTTGGGGGTACACAGTGGGTGTTGGGGGTACACAGTGGGTGTTGGGGGTACACGGGTGGGGATCACACAGGGAAGATCCCTGGGTTACCTGGTGTCTGGGGCGGCCCACGATGGAGGGGAAGACAGCCCTAGGAGCATCATCACCGGCGAAGCCTGCCTTGACCAGGCCTGAGCCGTTGTCACACACCAGCGCTGTGGTTTCCTCGTCGTCGCACATGCTGTTGGTTTTCTGCTGGGTGGGAGGGTGGGGTGAGGAGCAGGAAGCCAGGGGGGTGAAACGTTAACACTGAGGATCACATGCCTGCCCTCCCCTCCCCTCCCCGCCCTCTCCCCCACCTGAAACCTCCCAACCTGCTCCCAGGGCAGCCCAGGCACTGCCCAGTCCCACCCCAACCCTAATAGCCCCCCTGCCCCTCCCTGCTGCCCCCACCCAGGCCAAGTGAGCGGGGCTGGGCCCTGCCCAGGACCTACCCTATACTGGCTCTACACTGGCTCCTCACTGGGTTCTACACTGAGTCCACACTGTCTCTACACTGGCCCCACACTGGGCCGTGCACTGGCTATGCACAGGTCCACACTGGCTCTACACTGGGCTCTGCCCTGGTCATACACTGGGCTAGATCACAGTGCCCGCCCTACAATCTTGGTGCCCGGCTGACGACCGGGACTGGGGTGGGGGTCACAGGCTGCAGGGACTTCGCCCCCACCTCGCCCATGGGGGGACCCAGCTTCCACTAATTCTGATTAGCCAGCAGAGCCAGCTGCAGTCTTGGCCCAGTCAACAGCTGGAATGGGGTGGGGTGGAGAAAGGGTGGGGTCGGAGGAGAGAGGGGGTGGGGCAGGAGAGAGATGGGGGCGGGATAGGGAGGGGGAGAGATGGGGAGGGATGGGGGAGGGATGGGGGAGGGAGAGATGGGGGAGGGATGGGGAGGGAGAGGGAGGGAGAGATGGGGAGGGATGGGGAGGGAGGGGGAGGGATGGGGAGGGAGAGGGAGGGAGAGATGGGGGAGGGATGGGGGAGGGATGGGGGAGGGAGAGGGAGGGAGAGATGGGGGAGGGATGGGGAGGGAGAGGGAGGGAGAGGGAGGGAGAGATGGGGGAGGGATGGGGAGGGAGGGGGAGGGAGAGGGAGGGAGAGATGGGGGAGGGAGGGGGAGGGAGAGGGAGTGGATGGTGAGACAGGTGGGGAGAGGCGGGTGAGGGAGAAATATGAGGGGAGGGTGGGGGAAGCAGAGAAAGAGAGGGGGAGAATGAAGGGAGAGAAAGAATGAGTGATGGGGGGGGAGGCGAATGGGGAACGGACTTGTACCCTTAGCCTTGCCAGCCAGGGCTTCCCGGAGGCCCTCTTTACCCCCACCCCGGGTTTCCTGACCCTTGACATTGACGTGGAGGAGGAACACCCCCCAAGACCCCCCCCGAACCCCAATCCGTCTGGGTGGAGGTGGGGAGTGGTTGCCGGGCAAGTGAGTGTCCGTCCCAGAGAGGCTTCCCCCGGACAACCTGTCCCATCCCTCTTCCCAGCTGACGTCTCGCTGCCGGGGGTTTCGGGTTGGGGAGTGGGGGTGGCTGTTCCCGCTCCCCACCCTGCCCCACTTCCTCCCCCCACCCCTCCCCCCTCACCCCTCACATGGCCCTTCCCCAGGACCACACCCCTCGACTATGACCGAGCCTCGGAGTGCGCAGGGAACAGTCAGGTCCGGGTGACTCGCGCCCCTCTCAATTCCACCAGACCTGAAGATCCCCCCCCACCCCATCCCGTTCCCTCTCCCTCCCCCCCACCTCCTCTAACACCCACCTCCTTGTTCCCCATCTCCATTATCTACCCCCACCCACTCCTCCCTTCCTACTTTCTGGGGGAACTCTGAAACTCCCCACACCTCGCCCCACCACCCCGTCCATCCCTCCACCAGCGCCCCCGCCCCCCCCGTCCCCCTATCCCCCCTCCACCACCCACACAACGACCTCGATTTAAATCCAGGTCCGGTCCACTGCCCCGCCAGTGGGTGCTCAAAATCCGGCTCTTACCTGCTCCTAGGAGAGAGAGCAAGAGGTCTGGGTGGGTTAAGAGGTAGGATACCTCGTCCGTCTTTCCCTGGCTTATATACCAAGCAGGAGGGCTCTGCCTCTCTCTGGCTCCTGAACTCCACAAGGAATTCTGCTGCTCTCACTCTCCTTATTTGGAGATGGGCTGACTTTGGTCCCACCAACCCATTCAAGGTGAAATGTCGTGGGTCCAACCCAATGAGGTGGTGCCCTGGACGTACAGGACACAGGCACACACACAAACACACACACACACACACAGACAGGCGCACACACACGCACACACACAGAGCCATGTTAGGGAAAGAAGGCACCAATCAACAGCAAGGCAGCCACGGGAATTTCTCTCCTTATAGGGCTGACGTTCAGGGGGAGATACGAGGCAAGTCCTGGCCCCACAGCTATAATTGCAGTGTAATCGGACTCCTGAGCTGATTGGAGCCAAGGCAGAAAATAATCTCTTCCCTTGGCTGCCCGACCCCTCAAGAGTGGGGGCCAAGGCCTCCGGTGAGGTGGCTGGCTGCTGGAACTGGGGAGGAGTGTGGGGGTAGGGGGGGTTGCAGCGGTTGGAGGAGGAGGAGAGGAGGGAGGGCGGGAGAGGGGTGTGGGCTGCTGGAACGGGGGAGGAGTGTGGGGGTAGGGGGGGTTGGGGAGGGGTGAAGAGATGAGGGGGAAGCAGGAGAGAGGGAGGACGGTGGAGGGGGGAGTGTGGGGGGGGAGGAGTGAGGGAGGGTCTCCCCCCCCAACCCCCCCTGCTCCCGAACCTGTCGAATCAGCTCCAATGCCTCTGTGATCCAAAAGCCAGCTTCGTCTCGCTCAGGGAACGGTGGGGCCAGGACACACACACACACACTGCTCAAGAGAAAGGGGGTGGGGGAAGAGAGAGAGGGGGGAGGGAGGGGGGTAAATAGAGGGGAAGAAATGGAGAGAGGCAAAGGCTGGGAGGGAGAGAAAAAGAGAGAGGGGGCGAGAGAGAGAAAGGGAGAGGTCGATAAAGAGAGACACATTGTCAAAGAGAGAGGGTGAGAGTGAAAGGGGGACGTCACAAGACCACAAGACAAGGGAGCAGAAGGAGGCCATTCGGCCCATCGAGTCTGCTCCATGAGCTAAACTAAACTATTCCCATCCAGCCCCAATTCCTGGCCTTTTCCCCATATCCCTTGATGCCCTGACTAATTAGATACCTATCAATCTCCTCCTTAAACACCACCAATGATCGGGCCTCCACAGCTGTACGTCGCAACGAATTCCATAAATCCATGACCCTCTGGCTAAAGAAATTTCTCCTCATTTCTGTTCTAAACAGGTACTCTCTAATTCTAAGACTGTGCCCTCTAGTCCTGGACTCACCCACCAAGGGAAACAGCTTAGCCACATCTACTCTGTAGATGTCGATAGATATAGAGAGAGAGAGACATTATCAGAGAGAGAGGGTGAGAAAGAGAAAGGGAGGAGATACAGAGAGGGGTGAGAGGAGGGTATCGGGAGCAAGCAAGCGGTAATTCAATAACTATAGAATTACTGAGAGCAAAATGGAGAGGTGAAGTGATGGAGAGAGGCTGGGAGGGAAGGTGGTTAGACCTCTCTTGTCGGAGACTGTAGTCGCTTGGCACTTGTGGGAACAAATGTAACTTATCAGACCACGAGCGGTAATTAGCTGGACTGCTTTGTGTGAACGGGACCACCCAGGCGATTTCCCCCATTGTGGGGTAGATGCCAGTGTTGTAACTGGACAGTGTGGCCAGGGGCAACTGGTTCTGGAGGGCAGCACCACAGCTGGGGTGTTGCCTGGTCCTGTGGCCTTTGCTGCATCCAATGCTCCCAGCACTTCTTGGCATCACTTGTGTCCCGAGCTCTCACACCCTGGGTGCCACCCATCCTTTCTCTTTCTGTTTAATTGACCAAAGTCACGGTCGAGTTTACTGTCAGATGCACAAGTCCATGTGTGCACGGGGGCAATGAAAAACTTACTTGCAGCAGCACCATAGGCACAGAGCATCAGACAAGCAGCATTGACAAGAAAAACATAAATTAAACATAAACTACACACAATTTTTACAAGAAAGAACAAAATTAGAACAAAAAAAAGTCCATTGTAGTGCAAAATGGTCAAAGTGGTCCCAGTGTTGCTGTACTGAGGCAGTGATCAGGGTTGTGCCGGTCGGTTCAAGAACCGAAGTCGCTGTTTCTGAACCTGGTGGTGTGGGACTTCTGTACCTCCTGCCCGATGGGAGCTGTGAGAAGATGGCACGGCCTGGATGGTGGGGATCTTTGACGATGGACGTTGCCATCTTGAGGCAGCGCCTCCACCATCATTGACGGTGAGATGGGACTGCAGAGCTTTGACCTGATCTCTGAGCTCTGTCTATGGAACGCACCGCAGATTCATCAGCCTGACACCTCGTCATCTTTCAGCCTCTCTGGTCCTGCTCCCAGCACAACCTTCTGTCCCCCTCACTGACCCCGGGCTGATCCCCTGGTCTGGCGACATTGGCAGGCTGAAGGATATTGCAGGCAGTGAGGTTCAAGTTCAAGTCTATCATCACGGGCACACACCCAGGGTATAAACGCCCTGAAAATTAGCTTTTTGCAGCAGCAGCACAGTACAAGATGGGACAAACATAAGTTAACATTAACCTCAATTAACATAAGTGACAGAGGTTACGGGGATATGGAGGTGAACGTATCTGCTGTTGATGATGATGGTCTACAGTCTGCGTTATCAGATCTGGTAAGTGTCCTGGTGTGAAGGTGGGACTTCATCTCGTCAAGGACTGTGTGGTGGTCGGTAAAGGACAGATGCATCTTCCACAGGTAGACCAGTGAGGGGGAGGTCACACAACACGGAAACAGGCCCTTCGGCCCAACTCATCCTTGCCAACCAAGGTGCCCACTAAGCCAGTCCCATTTGCCAGTGTTTGGCCCATATCCCTCTAAAATTTTCCCATCCAGGTACTTCTCCAAAGGTCTCTTAAATGTTGTTAATGTCCCTGCCTCACCCACTTCCTCTGGCAGCTCGTTCCACACACGGACCACGGTCTGGGTGAAGAAGTTGCCCCTCAGGTCCACTTTTAAACCTTTCACCTCTCACCTTACACCTGTGCCCTCTAGTTTTAGTTCCCCTTCCCTGGGAAGATGTGTGCGTTCACCCTGTCTCTGCCCCTCATGATTTCATACACCCCTTAATCTCCTACGCACCAAGGAATAAAGTCCTCACCTGCCCAACCTCTCCCTATAACTCAGGCCCTCGAGTCCCGGCAACATCCTCGTAAATCTCCTCCGCACTCTCTCCAGTTTCCTATAACACGGCGACCAGAATAACCCAGCAGGATTGTCCCTGGTGCTGGTTCACACAGAGCCCACGTGGTATTGAGGCATCTTGGTCCGGAATGGTCTGACCCACTCCTGGTGATTGAAGTTCTGGGACATTGAAGTCCCCAGCTGGGAGACATTCCCTACCCTTGATCTGCTCTGTGTTCCTCCCAGTGTTGTCGAGCAGTAAGGAGCTCATCAGCTGAGGGCGGTGGGAAGCAGAAAGGACGGTTCCTCGCCCAGGTTTGACGTGAGGCCCTGACACTTCACGGGGTCTGGGGTCAACGTTGAGGGTTCCTCCCTGGAGGCTCTGCCCTGCTGGTGGGGCAGGAGGGACAGAAGCCTGAAGTCCCCACACCACTGGGTTCAGGAACAGCGACTTCCCTTCAACCATTCGGTTCTTGAACCGACCGGCACAACCCTAATCACTACAGTTTGGCAACACCATGACCACTTTGATCACTTTTTACTGCAATGGACTTCGGTTTTTTTGTTCTAATTGTGTTCTTTCTTGTAAAAGTTGTGTATAATTGATGTTTAATTTATGTTTTTCTTGTGAATGCTGCTTATCTGATGCTCTGGTGCCTGTGATGTTGCTGCAAGTAAGTTTTTCACTGCCCCTGTGTGCACATGGACTTGTGCACATGGCAAGAAACTTGACTTTGATGAGCTGTACCAAGGCTTGTGAGGAAGGTGGCACATTGTAGCTCTGATCCTATTGGTACACCTGTGTCAGCCTGTTGTTGACCAGCCTGTGGGACAGGTCCCCTAATGAGAAACCGATCCTTAGATGTTTGTGAGGACTTTGCGAAGTCAATTGAACTGGGGATGACTTTCTGTACCCAGACTGACTGCCCAGCTCGATGATGGTGGACAATGCTGGACGATATGGCCAGTTTCATTCTAATTGTCATAGAGCAGGGAAACAGGCCCTTCGGCCCAATTGGTCCATGCTGACCAAGATCTAAGCCAGTCCCATTTGCCCACATTTGGCCCATATCCCTCTAAACCTTTCCCATCCATGGACCTGTCCAAGTACCTTTTAAATATTGTTAATGTCCCTGCCTCACCCACTTCCTCTGGCAGCTCACTCCATATACTGACCACCCTCTGGGTGAAGAAGTTGCCCCTCAGGTCCCTATCAAATCTCTCCCCTCTCACCTTATACCTCTGCCCTCTAGTTTTTGATTCCCCAACCCTGGGGAAAAGACTGAGTGCATTCACCCTCTCTATGCCCCTCATGATTTTATATACCTCTATAAGGTCACCCCTCAGTCTCCTATGCTCCATTGAATAAAGCCCCAACCCGCTCAACCTCTCTCCATAACTCAGGCCCTCGAGTCCTGGCAACGTCCTCGTAAATCTCCTCCACACTCTTCCCAGCTTAATGGCATCCTTCCTACAGCAGGGTGACCAAAACAGAAACAATATTCCAAATGCAGCCTCCCCAGTTGACTTGAATCTTCAATCGGCAATGGAGAGGGAATTTTAAAAATTCTCGGAAATGGTGACCACGGATTTCAAAACCCCACCCAATTCACTGTGTCTTTCAAAGAAGGAAATCAAGTAAGGCCTGGGGTCACATATAGGCCCAGACCAGGGAAAGCTGGCAGAGTTTCTTTTCCCTGAAGGACATTAGTGAAATGGGTGGCTTTTCATATTCCATGGGCAGGCACGGTAGTGTAGCGGTTAGCGTAACGCTACTACAGCACCAGCGACCCAGGTTCAATTCCAGCTGCTGTCTGTAAGGAGTTTGTACGTTCTCCCCGTGTCTGCGTGGGTTTCCTCCGGGTGCTCCGGTTTCCTCCCACATTCCAAGGACGTAGGGGTCAGGAAGTTGTGGGCATGTTATGTTGGCGCCGGAAGCGTGGCGACACTTGAGGGCTGGCCCCAGAACACTCGACGCAAAAGATGCATTTCACTGTGTGTTTCGGTACATGTGACTAATAAAGAAATCTTGTCTTATTTCTGAGAGTTTTTATACCAGATTTATTCATTTAACAAAGTTTAACTTCCTTAGCTGTCCTTTGACCTTGTGTGTCCAGACCTGTGGATGCAGGTATTGCCATAACCTGCTTGGTCACACTGGCTATGGATGTGTGGCTGGGTGATTGGCCTGCGAGGGGTTAACGATCTCTAGGTATGGCAGTAACAGCTCCCTGACCCAGCACTGCACCCTCGCAGTCCTGTGTGTGTGATTCAGCACAAGGCAGGCTGCGTTCGACCCTGCTCTCCCCTCCACCGACAACCCCCTACAGAGCAGCAAGGAGATAAAAATACCCAGCAGCTGGAAATAGCTCGCAGGCCTGACACTGCCTTATCTGGTGTCTGAGAGAGGCAGCAAGGGCCCTGGGTCCAGCGCTCTGAACGCCCACGCCAGCCGCACTCCAGATCCCCACACCCACGGCTCACGGGCAGCTTCTGTCAGTCCCAGCCTGTCTCCCTCACCTCCGCCAGCTCGCTCCAGCTCGGTACTCTCAGTCCTTGCCTGCTCTCTCCCTCTCCCCTCTCTCTCTGTCTCTCTCTCTCTTATCTCTCGCTATTCCTTCCCTTCTGTCTATCTCTCCTCCCTATATCTTCCCTCTATCCCCTCTCTGTCTCCCCCTCTTTCTCTCTGCTTCACGCTCTCTCTCTCGCTATTTCTCCTTCCCTTCTCTCTCGATCTCTCCTTCCTTCTACATCTCTATCCCCCTCTCTCTCTGCACTCTCTCTCTCCTCTCTCTACCTCCCCCTTTCTCTCCTTATCTTTCCTCCCCCTCTCTCTCTATCCACCTGTCCTTCTCTCGCCCTCTCTCTATCTACCCCTCTCTCCATTTCTCTTCTTTCTTCGCCTTGTTCTTCATATCTCTGCAGCTCTCTTTCCTCCATCTTTCTGTCACCATTTACTTATTACTCTCTTTCTGTCCCTCCCACCCTCTCCCTTTCTATCTGTCTATTACCCACTTTCCCTCTCTCTCTCTCCACCCCCTCCCCCCCAACCCCAACCCACCAGTCCAGCACTGAGGGAGCAACACCACACCTTTACCAAATAGACCCCAACCCGAGGTCCTTTTGACCGTCCACAAATATCCTGTGAAAGTACTTGGAGGAAGACCGGGGGGTTTCCCAGAGTCCAAGGGCCATGACAAATCCCTTAAAAAAGCACCACTGGAAAATAAATTACCTGGTCATCATATCATTGTTATTTATGGGATCTTGCTGTGTGGGCATCTGCGGCAATGCCTCCTACATTACAGTGGAGTCTACATTGAGTGAATTACTTCATTGGCTGTAAGAAAGTGGGAGGAGTCTTTGGACCCCGATCAACACTGGGTGCTTATTGGAGCTTGAATGAAACGTCAGAGCTCTGTTCACCGACTGGCGGTGAGAAGGGGATCTCTCGGCATGGGAGTCCTCCCCCTTTACACTGGGGAGCTGGGGTGGAGAGTGTGGCAGAGAGTGCCGTGGTTCACTGACTCCCCTGCCATTTCTCCGAGCCATTCCATGTATATATAGTACCTAAAGAAATAGGCTAAGGAAATTTGGCATGTCCCATTGACCCTCACCATGCATCCTACCCAGATGCGTCATGGCTCGGTGTGGCAACTGCTCTGCCAGGGACGGCAGGAAACTGCAGAGAGTTGTGGACACAGCTCAGCGCGTCACGGACACCAGCCTCCCCTCCGTGTCTACACTTCCCTCAGGAAAGCAGCCGACATAATCACAGACCCCTCCCACCCCGGACATTCTCTCTTCTCCCCCCTCCCATTGGGCAGAAAATACAAAAGCCTGAAAGCACGTCCCACCAGGCTCAAGGACAGCTTCTACCCCGCTGTTATAAGACTCTTGAACGGTCCCCTAGAACGATAAGATGGACTCTTGACCTCATAATCTACCTCATTATGACCTTGCACCTTATTGTCTGCCTGCACTGCACTTTCTCTGTAACTGTAACACTTTATTCTGCATTGTGTTATTGCTCTTCCCCTTGTACTACCTCGATGAAATGACCCGCATGGATGGCACGCAGAACAAGGTTTTTCACTGTACCTCAGAACGTGTGACAATAATAAACCAATTCCAATTCCAATATATTTGCCAGTCAGGGTGGGGTGTGACTGGGAGGGGAACCTGCAGGTGGTGGGTTTGGGAGATGCTGTCGGAGTAGCCTGGGCGAGTAACCGCGGGGCGTTGTGTAGACGGTGCACACTGCAGCCACTGTGCGCCTGTGGTGGAGGGAGGGAGTGTTTAGGGGGGTGGATGGGGCGCCGATCGAGCGGGCTGATTGACGGTCAGAACCTGAATCAGAATCAGAATCAGGTTTATTATCACTGACGTATGTGGTGAAGTGTGTTGTTTTGCGGCAGCAGCACGGTTCAAGACAGAAAATTACTGTAAGTTACAACAATAAATAAACAGTGCAAAAGAGGAATAACGAGGGAGTGTTCATGGGTTCATGGACCGTTCAGAAATCTGATGGCGGAGGGGAAGAAGCTGTTCCTGAAACGTTGAGTGTGGGTCTTCAGGCTCCTGTACCTCCTCCCCGATGGCTGACACTGAGTGCAAGGCTGTTGTTGCGACACCACTCAACCAGCCGATCTATCTCACTCCTGTACGCCTCCTCATCGCCGTCTGAGATTCTGCCAACAACAGTGGTGTCATCGGTGAATTTATAGATAGTGTTTGAGCTGTGCCTAGTCACACTGTCATGAGTGTAGAGAGAGCAGAGCAGTGGGCTAAGCACGCATCCTTGAGGTTCGCCTGTGTTGATTGTCACCTTGGAGGAGATGTTATTGCTGATCTGCACTGACTGTGGTCTCCCTATAAGGAATTTGAGGATCCAATTGCAGAGGGAGGTACAGAGGCCCAGGTTTAGAAGCTGGGTGATGAGGGGATGATGGTGTTGAACACTGAGCTGTAATTGATAAACAGCAGCCTGACATACGGACGGCGTCGAGCTTCTCGAGAGTTGTTAGAGCCACACTCGCCCAGGCAGGTGGTCAGTGTCCCGTCACGCTCCCGGCTCATGCCTTGTAGATGGTGGAAAGGCCTCGGGGTGTCAGGAGGTGAATCACTTTTGACCTGCTCTCTTCAACAAGATGGACTTTTCACCTCATAATCTATCTACATAGAACATTGAACACTACAGCACAGTACAGGCCCTTCAGCCCACAATGTTGTGCCAACATTTTATCCTGCTCTAAGATCTATCTAACCCTTCCCTCCCACATAGCCCCCCATTTCTCTATCATTCATGTGTCTATCTAAGAGTCTCTTTAATGTCCCTAATGTATCTGCCCCCACAACCTCTGCCGGCAGTGCGTTCCACGCACCCACCACTCTCTGTGTAAAAAACTTACCCCTGACATCCCCCTTATACCTTCCTCCAATCACCTTAAAATTATGTCCCCTCGTGTTAGCCATTGTCGCCCTGGGAAAAAGTCTCTGACTGTCCACTCGATCTGTGCCTCTTATCATCTTGTACACCTCTATCGAGTCACCTCTCATCCTCCTCCTCTCCAAAGAGAAAAGCCCGAGCTCACTCAACCTATCCTCATAAGACATGGTCTCCAATCCAGGCAACATCCTGGTAAATCTCCTCTGCACCCTCTCTAAAGCTTCCACATCCTTCCTATAATGAGGCGACCAGAACTGAACACAATACTCCAAGTGTGGTCTGACCAGAGTTCTATAGAGCTGCAACATCACCTCGCGGCTCTTGAACTCAATACCCCGACTAATAAAGGCCAACACTCCATACGCCTTCTTAACAACCCTATCGACCTGCGCTCAACCTTGAGGGATCTGTGGA